>NW_027257879.1:0-275270 GCF_043159975.1 Macaca nemestrina
TCAGTGCCAAGAAGAATCCTGTGGTCTCTCACGGTAAAAACAAAACCACAACCACCACAACCCAGCTTTTCAAGTTGCAGGGAGTTTTACAGCCTCTTTCTATGTCGTCTTCCTTTTTGCCCCAAACTGGATATTCTTTTTACTTTCTCCTTATTTCCTGAATATAATTTGATCAATATAATCAAAGTGCTTGTGTTAGAAGCAACTTTACTTAAAAAGAATGGAAAGAACTACATCAAAATATTAAGAGTAGCCATTTCAGGATGACAAGAGAACAATATATTGTTTTTGCTCATTCTTTTCAACATTTGCAAAGTTTTTTGCCTTGAGTGCAGTCACTTTTGCCATCAGAGGTTACAGTGCTTGATGGAATGAGGCCATGAAGCACACACACCACCGAGTTTCTAACACAGAGCAATCTGAGGAAGGATAGAGACACAGGAAAGGTTCATTTTAAAGCAATGCAGGCGTTTTTTCCATAAAGGCAAAAGACATTCTTAAAAATGTTTGCACCATACACAAGTCTGCTAAATTTAGTCAAAAAACAGAGAAAACAGTAACAGAAGAACACTTTAGCCCACAAGGAGACCAGCACACCCAGCTCGAGACCACTCCAGATGAGGAGTGGAGAGTGGTTTCCTCACATCTGACCCACAGGATTGGGTAACACGAGCAGGAGGGAAACATGGGGACCACAGAGTTGTCAGACTGTGGACTGCACAGCAAGAGACAGCAACACAAACTAGCGGAGTAATTAACTATTGTAAAAAGAGGTCCACATTCTATTTTAACCTGAAATCAGTGGCACGGGGACCACCACACCACCCTGCAGTTGCCTCCTCCCTCCCCCACACACAGCAGCCTCCTGGGACAACATCCTACTTCCAACTTGCAGTTGCCTCCCGTGCCACCCCCCCACAGTGGCCCCCTACAACATCATCCTACTTCCACCCTGCAGCTGCCTCCCATCCCCAACACACAGCAGCCTCCTGGGACAACCTCCTACTTGCTGCCCACAGCCTGGAGACCCCAAAGCATGGAGGAGCTTAGCGAGCCACACAGCATTCCCCCTTCACACCTGGGAAGTCAGCCCCTCACTGAAGTGGGTCCTGTGCCCACCAGCTGTGCACGATCAGAGGTGTGAGGTTACGGACCTGGTCACCAACTGTGCAGAGAGGCGTCAGGTCATGGACCTGGTCATCCGTTGTGCACGATCAGAGGTATGCAAGGTTCCAGACCTGGTCACCCACTATGCACAATCAGAGGTGTGAGGTGATGGACCCGGTCACCCGCTGTGTACGAATAGAGGTGTGTGTGGTTAGTGACCTGGTCACCAGCTCTGCACAATCAGAGCCACGCGAGGTTACAGACCTAGTCACCAGCTGCACCCAATCAGAAGCTTTTGAGATTAGGGACCTGGTCACCTGCTGTGCACAGAAGTGTGAGGTTATGGACCTCGTCACCCGCTGTGCATGATCAGAGGTGTGCGAGGGTTAGGGACCTGGTTACCTGCTGTGTCCAATCAGAGCCAGGCAAGGTTACAGACCTAGTCACCACCTGCGCCCAATCAGAAGCTTTTGAGGTTACGGACCTGGTCACCCACTGTGTGGGATCAGAGGTGTGCCAGGTTAGGGACCATGTGCGTAGTGATAGACCTGATCGGCAGCCAAGACACCTGACGTTTCCAGTGTCATCCCGGCTTCTTTCAAAACTGGAAAAGTCTTCAGATATTTCCCAAAAGCTTGTCCATCTTTGAAAACGATATGCGTGTGCACAGGTGATACCGATGACTGAAGATTGAAGGTTAGAGCATTCCAGCCCCATGCCCATGTCCCATCCCATCGGTGAAAACTTGAGCACAAACATCTCCCTCTCTGAAGCTCCCTGAACCCGGTGGCAGGCCTGGGACTCAAGGTCCAGTGTCCTGTCAGTTACACTGAACAAAATGTAATTCAACACTGGCCATGGGCCCTATGCTTTAAAAACCGCATAGAAACCTCCCAAAGAACTACAATCTATGAAAGCTTTCATGGCTAGTATTTTAGGACGACTGACCAATCTTGACCTAAATCAAAGCCGACACTGCCCAAATTAACTCTGACCCCAACTTCGTGCAAAGGCAGCCATCCCCTGGCCGTCGGTGTGACCAGCAGCCTGGGCACAGACAGGACCAGCGCCAGTCCCTCCCTGCACCTTAAACGGGCTTCTGAGCTGCTGTCCATGATCAGTGATGGTGATGCCCAGAGCAGTTTTCCAGGAAAGCAGGAAACCTTTCAGGTCCTCACCTCACGAGGATGGCCATGTATAAATCAACCACCTTTGTTACTGCCCTGCCATTCTCAAAGAGGGGATGGGTTAAACTTCTTCCTCCTCCACATGCCCAACACAAGGTACATCTGCCCCAGCACGAGGCTCATCTACTTAATCCCGGGAAACACACAACCCACAATCAGAGGCCGTTCACAATCAGAGGTCGCGCACAATCAGAGACCACACACAATCAGAGGCTGCACTGAGACCACACACAGAGACCACACACAGAGACCCACACAATCAGAGGCCACAAAGAGGCCAGAGGCCACAATCAGAGACTATACACAGTCAGAGGCTGTGCACAAGCAGACGCCACGCACAATCTCTGCAACCTCAACAGAAACTGTTTCTGATCATTCACCTGAGGCCACCAAGTTTAAATGAGAGGCCCAGGTTTTAAAAGACACAAGGAGTTCTCTGAAGGCAGACTCCGTGCATTCCACCATCAGCACCATTTGTGCCTGTCACAGTCAGGAAGAACCACAACCACGTCTCGGTGCCCTTGCAGTGCAGGGCGCTGCGTTTCTCCCCCTTTCCAAACCCGCGGCGGCTCCTGGCGACCCAGCGCCTCTGCTCAGCCAGGCGCCCCCAAGACCTTCCTCCCTCACCTCACAGGGGAGCTCCCGCAGCCGGGCTATCTGGCTCATCACTCCGATTCAGTCACTTACACCCTCATTCCAGGCTGAAAATCTCTTCTGAAAATATCCAAATCTTACCCACGTCAGGCTCCATCTTTTCCCCAGAGCTCCTCACCCCCTCCAGAGCAGCAGCCCTGGTGCCCGTGCAGCCGGGGCCTGGGGGCGGATCCGTGGGCTCAGAGCACCCAGCCCCTCAGCCCCTCTGTGTGTCCCCTTACTCCCTGCTCCCTGGCGTTAATGCCCTCCATCCTCTATTTCCTGATAGGCAAAAGAGGGTTAATTCTAAGAGTGCTAACCGAACTCGATCACTTAACACCGCGACCGGCCCAGAATACCCCTTGATCAATGACAGGTATTGCTGCGCTGTTACCATTGCGCTGGGTCCAGGTTTCCTGTGAGCCCTTTAGGCTCTTTGCCGTAAAGGCCACTCAATGGTCCTGTCCAAGCCTGTCTGTGGCAGATGGACAGGTGAGTGGCCGATGCACACGTGTGATGCTGAATGGGATCGTGCAAAGCTGGCCCCGCGTATTTTGGTCAACCTAATAAAAAAGGAGCCCATGCTTGCTTGCTGCCGCCCTGCGGCGTCCAGAAGGAGCCGCTTAAAGGCAACTGCGCCACACCTACCTTCTTGGAAGGAGACGGCAAGACCAGATTGGCTGGAGCTGGGAAGTTGTGCCCTACAGATCAGGGCTGCGTGACCCAGGGAAGGCATCACTCGAAATACCTGCTGGAAGGCGGCCAATCCGACCCGACCGTCCACCTCCAGGGTCAGCCATGGGGCTCCTCTTGATGTGTCATCCTGATCACCCCTCACAGAGGAAATGAGCCTTTGACTTCAGCCTGTCCTAGGTGCAACACCAACTCCCACCTCCCACGTCCTGAACCAGCCTGTTCCGGGGATTGCTGTGGACATAGAGGAGCAGGCCCGAGACATCTAGTGGCATTTCCTGGCAAGGACACTCACCATGCTTGACCATAAAACTCGGGTCAACTGGTTTTTCGGAGGGACTGTAATTTACTTGTGGCACGCATGGATACTGATTGACCCAGGGAGGGGCACGGAGGAGGCTGAAGGAAAACCCATGGTGACTGCGCCAGGCATTCCCGCACACACCGACATCTTCAGACTCGGGCGGCGTCCTAGTCTCACAATCAAACGGAAGCCCAGAGAAACTATGGAGCTTGCCCAAGACCAGCAACAAATATGTGGACAGCTGGCATTCAACTAAGTCCTTTCCTGGATCCATCCGCGCTTCTCCCCGCCCCCACTCCCACCACCCTGCCATGGCGCCCGATAGACACAGCAGGTCTGAACATCTGGCACCCCAAAAGCAGAGTAGGGAGCAGAACCGGTTTCTCTAGTGAGAACTCACATGCAGCCCACTCCCCTTCTTGCCGAATGCCTTCGGACTCTGTGCGGTAAGGTCTGCAGATGTGGCCTCACTCTGCGCCAGGAGATCCGGGTGGCAGGCAGCGTTTTAGAGAGTGCGCCACCAGACAGGAGAGAGGCATCTGACAGGGCTCGCCAGCTAATCCATGAGATACAGGACACCTGAGAGAAGGGCCGACAAACCCCACAAAGTCGCTCCTAGCCTGGAGAGGACAGGGCCACGGCGGGCTCCTCCCAGCCCACGCTTCCGACAGGTCTTGCTGCAGCCTGTGGTGCTCGTCAGGCGCGAGGAAGTTTCCCGGGGCAGGAGCTCTCGTTGCACAGCAAAAGCGGCACAGGCGATGCAGCAGGGCGTACTTCAGCCCAGGGCTCAGAAACCACGGGGTGCAGCGCGGCCTGCAGCAAACCAGACACATCAGAAGCCAAGCTCCCACCTTTTACATTCAGTGACATTGAACGGAGGGAGTTATCTGTAGCAATGGTCCTCCTGGGGGACCCGTACAGCACGCATGACCACCGACACTGACCACGAGTCCTTCCTAGGTCCTGGGGGCTACTCCAATTTACACGCACGGTTCCATGCACAAATCTATGCAGGGCAGTTGTTAGCCCCAGCTTAGAGATGAGGAAAACGCTGCTGGAAAAGTTAAGTGAGAAAATCAGACTTCAGCACACCTGAAGTCTCCAATACCACTACTGCTCTATGTGCTAGGGTCTCAAGGGTTGGGTGTGTGGCATTTTAAGTGACTAATCATAGGTGGTTTTCTTCTCTCCTACACCGGTTTAGCCTGAACGTGCACGTACATGCTCTGCTGCAGGTGCACTGCCGTATGTGGACCAGCAATGCTCTTTCCTGCCTCGGGTTCTCGTCACTGCCTTCCGGAAAGCTCTCGCCTGCTTTACAGCCATGCCAGGTAGCCCTGGTCAGCCGCACAGTCAAATTCCTGGAGTGTCAGAGCTAAGTGCTGGCTGAGACTTTAACAGCGAAGACAGCGGAGTAATGGGGATAAACTGAGCAAAACTGTATTGTAACGCAGATGAACGTCTAGAAGCAAAAGAAGCTGAACCTCTAAGAGATCAGGCGATTGCCTCTCACTATGATGTTAATAGCAGCTTGCTGTTTCCAGTGCCTCCGTGTGCCAGGGTTTCCAGTCAGCGTTTGTGTCTATCTGCTCCTGGGCTACCTGATCAAAGCTCTGCAGAGATCAGGGATATCTAAATTGAGCCACTATCTGCAGGCTGGCTGCTCAGAGGCCGTGGTGTGGAACGGCCAGGACATCGCTTAGCCATACGGGGCACAAGCACGTCCCTTGCCACTCCTGTCTTTCTGTTTCATCAAACCCTCTTTTCTCCTGAATATTGACCATAGCAAAGTCATTAGCCTTCGAGATGCATTTGAAACATCAACTTGCTTTGTTCAAGAGGTTTAAGCCACACTTAAGTCTTTCTTGCCATACTCAACACACACGGCCGGCCATTTCTGAAGTCAGTGTTTCTGGAACAAAAGCCTTGGCCTGCCCCAGTGAACATTCACACTGAGCACACTGTCGCGAAGCTGCTTGGCCAACCAGCAGGGGGCAGGAGAGAGCCGCAGGGGCCACGTGGGGTCCGTGCAAACCAGCCTCACTCCCTCAATCAAGGGCGGTGCCTCCTGCCAATCCAGCGGCTTCCTCCAAGGGGAAGAGGCCTCTTCAGCTGCTACTGCACTGATTTCAGACGGCTCAGCCAATGGGGCAACAGATTCAACAGAGTCCCATGTTGTTAAAGAAAAACTTCTGTTACCAGGCAACCTTAGTACCATATTCAATGTAAAATAACCAACAACATTGTTTCCAAAACAACATGCTACTAGTGCCTTATCCTTCAATGCTGCTTAAACACGGAAAAGTATGAGGAAAAAAGAGCATGGCACTTACTTCTTAAAAAATAACACCTCTTCCAGGTTCATTTTACCCCTATCATAAAGACTTAGAACTGTGGATTCCCTACAGGAACGTGGAGTGGAGGTGGATCCCCACGCTGACCCAGCCTCCCCCCAGGTCACTCACCCCCCCTACCACAGGGTTCACACCTCTCCAGACACTGTCACCTCATCAAGGAAAGGTGGCGTCTCTGAGCTCTCTTCTCAGGAAGCACCCGAACGGGAGCTAGAGACACAGACACACCAACAACTGCTTTGAAATCCTGAACATATTTAAGGACTTCATTATTAGTTTTTTAAAACTGTAAGAACAAAGTGACCCTGGTTTTAACCTCTCTGCCACAATAACACCGTGTACATCTGTCTTTTGCTATTTGTTCCTTCTCCAGCAGCTGCTGCCTGGCTGGCCGACCGCAGAAGAACAGCCTCTGGTACTCCCGGGAAGCCCTCGGTAAAAGCGTGAACACCACGATCACGTCTCAGGACGCCGCACATGTTAGGGTCGCCCACAGACCGCCATTCCCAGTGCCCAGAAGGCACTGAACGGGCCTCCTGCTCTTTGTAAATGTCAACTTTCCTAAGCTAAGTTGTGTTGAAAATTTTTAACTGCAGTCCACACGTACTTCTTTGTGTCTTGTTTTTATCCTAGAGGAATACTTTTATGGAAAATTAAGCTTGCAAGGTTGAAGGATTTTCTGAAAGTCGACTCCTAATCCTGGAAGAAAAAAAAAAATGGGCCAAATGTGGTGCTCACGCCTGTAATCCCAGCAGTTTCGGAGGTTGAGGCCAGGAGATTGCTTGAGCCCAGGAGCTCGAGACCAGCCTGGAAAACATGGCAAAACCCTGTCTCTACTAAAAATACCAAAAATAAAAATAATAATAATAATAATAATAAAGCTGGGCGTGGTGACGTGTGTCTAGTCACAGCAACTCAGGAAGCTGAGGTGGGAGGATCACCTGAGCCCAGGAGGTGAAGGCTGCAGTCAGCCAAGATTTGCATCACTGCACTCCAGCTTGGGCGACAGAGTGAGACACCGTCTCAAAAATACAAAAAGCAAAAACAACTGTATAAATCATTATAGAAGGGAGCTGGCCAGGCGCAGTGGCTCACGCCTGTAATCCCAGCAATTTGGGAGGTCGAGGTGGGCAGATCACCTGAGGTCAGGAGTTTGAGACCAGCCTGGACACTATGGCAAAACCCCATCTCTAATAAAAATACAAAAATTAGCGGGGCATGGTGGTGGGTACCTGTAATCCCAACTACTGGGGAGGCTGAGGCAGGAGAATCATTTCAACCCCGGAGGCGGAAGTTGCAGCGGGCCGAGATTGCGTCACTGCACTCCAGCCTGGGCAACAAGAGCGAGAGTCCACTTCAAAAAATAAAAATAAAAATGAAGGGAGCTAATGTTTTTTATTTAAGGGAAGGGAGAAGAACATTGAGTATTTATACCTCTCAAGCACACATCTCCAGTGGTGTCCTAAGGTATTCAAGATACACATTCCTACAAATATAGCTCAAAACTACTCACCAAGTTACATGCTAAAAGCACATGCATTGTAAGAATGTTACATTATATTTTTTGAGCATCTGTATCCAATATTTTAGCATACTGGCAGTTTTCCCTTCAGGTGCTGTATGCCTAAATTATTACATGTTTAGTCATTCATTTTAGAATTTATGACTTGCTTTAGGCAATAAACATAAGCTACTAAATTAATGACTTAGGGGAAAAGTTACTAAGTTAACTTGGAAGTTAAACTTTGCAAACTGAATTTGTTGGACCTCATTCAAGCTAGATGATCAGTTTTTTAAATTGTTTCTTGTGTGTTTCCCTCGATGATGGAAATAGCTTCACTCTCATCCACTGTGCACACTGCAGCCCGCGCCTCTCGTCCACCGCGCCACACTGCAGCCTGCAATTCACCCTGTACCAGGCTTTCCACACCGTACCTGAAAAGTCACTAAGTATAACCAAGAAGGAAATGAAAAGCAGATAAATGACCTCCACCCCCACATCCAGCATGCAAATGTTAAACATTCATCAAAGTAAAACCAAAAACCCACGTTAGCTCACGATTGTAACTGGTAGAGTTATGTGCATGGCAACTTTAAAAGTCTAGTTAAGTAAAAACCTAATTGAGACTCTCAAGAAAGACATCTGCAAAGATTGACAGTGAGGAGAGGACTTCACTCTGCATCCAGCCTGTCCTGGAAGCCACGGCCAAATGCCAGGTTGTATGGATCCGAAAAGCAGGAAAAAACAAGTGTTGAAAGGTGTACAGTCTCAGCAATGTACAAATTCGATGTAGGATGCTCAGAAACCTTGAATTTCCAATCAGAAAACAGCAACATGAGCAAGTTTCCCAGCAGTGCCCACTTTCTACCTACGGCACGTGTAACAGTTACGCTGGCCACCTCCGGGGGGACAGAGGCTTCCTAGTCACATTCGCTCTGGCAGCCGCACAGCTGGCCCCACCACAAACACCTGTCTAATACTGAGGAACCACTCTCTCCCTGGGCTTTGCTCACTCTAGCCAGGAGAACATATTTACAGAGTACTTTACTGACTGAGTCCTCGTTCAATGCATCAAGCTTGTTAAAGGCAGGGCAACCCCATTAAGTTCACTTAAGCCCAATTAAGTGAACTGAGCAGAGCAAATGCCTCCAGTTGGACGGCACTCAGTCACGACAGCAGTGGCCACTGTTCACAGGGCGCTGGCTTCGTGCCGAAAACAGTTCCAAGCGTCTTCTCTCTGTCCGAGGAATGTGCACTGCAACCCTGTGGGGCCGTTTGCAACGTCCACCAGAGTTCTGAGGCAGCCAAGTCCAGGCTGTCCGTGGGCCTTGCCACGTGGCCGTCCACGTCCCCTGCAGATCAGACCTCACTGCAGGGACCGCGGGTTCCAGGGCTGCCTTGAGGCACATGCTCCCTTCACCACCTCCTCCTGGCCCCTGACATCAACCCTCACCGCTGCTGCCAACACTTGATTTTCTCATGGCTTCTGAGGGGCCTGTTCTGCCCTTCCCTGCTCCCTGCACCCAACTTGGAGGGTGCCCACATCAACGCCAACGCTCACGTAACCACCAACCTTTCCACGGGGCTTGACGCCTAGGAGTCTCAATATCAGAAAGTCAGATTCCTGTGCTTGTTGGAGAATTTCTTCCCATTGTACAAGTGAAGGAGATAAAATTCTAGGTGCCTGCAATAACCTCATTTCCACAACGAAGCAACTTCAGTAGTAGCACAAAACAAAACAAAACAAAAAGCTTTTTTTAAAACTTATTTTATACAAGCTAAATACAATTTAATTTTTACATCCATGTTCTCATCAGCTCCCACCTGGGGAGAAGGCAAATAGTAATTTTCAAAGAAACAAATTGTTGCATAATTTTAACACTTAGCATTATCACTATTAAGCAAGATTTATCCCAAAAATACATGATGATCTTGTTCTCACGTTCAAAAATTGATTGTCACACAGTGAAATAACACTTAATGCAAAGGTAAGTTTCTTTTCAGGTATCTGTTCTGGAAAAGAAAAAAAAGATTTCTGGCAAAGAGATAAACATTAATTATGTAACAATCCAAAATGCCTCTGGGAAAAATGTCATCCAATTAGTTCTTTGAAGTGTTACAAATGCAGCTGAGTTTTAATAGTAATTTCTCCATAATTATCAAAAGAGTCTTTAAAAATCTTAGTACTGAAATAACTATAAATGGATATAATACGCAAAGCAGAAGAGTTAACATTTGGGGTAGATTTTGGCCCATATTTTTAACATATGCACAGTTATTTACCTAGTTGAAGCTTATCCCTCTCCTCCTAGGCTCTTCAAGACTGATTTTCAAACATAGACTGGCTTTTGGTACATGAAGGCAGCTTTAAAAGATGTCAGGATCAGGCCGGGCACAGTGGCTGAAGCCTGTAATCCCAGTATTTTAGGAGGGCAAGGTGGGCCGATCATTTAAGGCAAGGAGTTCGAGACCAGCCTGACCAATATGGCAAAACCCAGGCCATATTAAACATTTTTGTAATTAGCCAAGCGTGGTGGCACACACCTATAATCCCAGCTACTTGGGAGGCTGAGGCAGGGAGAACTGCTTGAAGCCAGGAGGCAGAGGTTGCAGTGAGCCAAGATCGCACCACTGCACTCCAGCTTGGGCGACAAAGACAGACGGTCTCAAACTAGAACTTAGCCCTCAGGAAAAGCATTGAGCACCCCCCACCCAAACCAACCCAAGGAATCACATGGCAATGGTTATCATCTGATTTCGACAAATAAAGTTCTGTTCTCCCCTCTGAACACAATGGTAAACACCTGCCATCAGCCCACAGAAACTCCCAGGACCCAGTAACACTGGACTAGCAAGATCAATGGGCCACGTATGCAGGGTTCAGCAGCAGAAAGTCATGGCACCGAGAATGGTGTGTGCTCAAACCAGATTCCTTGCTTTCGGGGTGAAGGGGCTTCCCGGGAAAATCTAGTCCAGTGGGATGGTTTCCACTTCCACCATGAGGAGGAAATGGGGGGTTTCCTGAGGGCACCGACAGGACCTGGGTCTCTGCCCCTTTGTCCTCTGTCCTGTTATGGGATGAGGGTGGGCTGAAGGCAGGTTTCCCCTACATCTTCCGGGCAGGAGAGATGGAGCTGACAAGTGAACGACGCTTTTTCCAAAACGTTCCCATGTTTATAACCTGTTATCAACCTGTTTTCCCTGGAGACCAGTGAAGCAGCATCATTGACTCTCTTCCATTAGGGACAACCCGGTGTTACAGGAGGCAGGAGACGACATGCGAGCTGGTCTGAGTCAGTCACTTGTGTCTGGTCCCCAGCGTACTCGTCTATCAAATGGGCGGCCCCACAGACCAGTGACTTTGAACCAGAGTTCCATGGAGGTTGCCCAAGGACAGGGAGGGGGAGGAGGTGGAGGAGGGGGAAGAGGGGGAAGAGGGGGAAGATGAGGAAGAGGGGGAAGATGAGGAAGAGGAGGGAGGAGGAAGAGGAGGGAGGAGGAAAGGGAGGAAGGAAGGAAGAAGGGGAGGAAGGAAGGAAGAAGGGGAGGAAGGAAGGAAGAAGGGGAGGGGCGGAAGAGGAATGTGGAGGGAGGAGTGTGGAGGGAGGAGTGTGGAGGGAGGAGTGTGGAGTGAGCAGTGTGGAGGGAGCAGTGTGGAGGGAGCAGTGTGGAGGGAGCAGTGTGGAAGGAGCAGTGTGGAAGGAGGAGCAGAAGGGGGGGTTCTCTGAGGAGGAGGGCCAAGTTTCTGAGGTGTCTTGGAGTCAGAGTTGGCAGTGGCTTCGGCTCTAGGCCCTCTGTTGCATAGTTTTAGGCTTTAACTATTTATATTTGTGGACTCTTTAAAAGATTTAATTTGAAGGAAACCGGAGTTGGGGATACCTTGCTTCTAAAACACAATTTCTCAAGCCTGAGACTAAGTGCTAGGCATTGCTCATTCTGTTACGATCATTTCCTCCTACTTAAAATCAGCCGCACACCCCCAATCTCCCTTCAGGGCAAACACCTTTTCCGAGGATCTCAAACAGCAGAGCGAGCGGCCCGTGACCCCAGCCATGGGCACGAGGAGGGAAGAGCAGACATGTGGAGAGGGCTGCGGATGACATGAGAGGTAGAGGCCCGGCACCTCCCTGCAGGGGCTGTGCTCCTCCAGGCCTAAAGGACATCCTCGCCTCTGGGGTGAACAAGCAGCACAAACTATCAACACTTATTCCAAAAGAACAGGAAGAAAATTCAAACGAAGTTAACACAGTTACCCCAACACAACACTGCAGCAGCCCAGAAACAGGAGGGCCACTGAGCCTGAGGTGGGCGGTTCCAATAGCAGGACAGCGACGTTGGCATTAGGGCTTTTCGGCAAAGAAAAAAAAAAAGACACAAAAGGTAACATGGGCCACCCATTATTTCCTGCCAGTGGAAAGACACCCACAGGCCCCCAGATGCCAACGGCCCCTTGGGAACGAGCTCAAGCAGCACTTCAGGTCTTCGCACGAGCAGGCACGTGGTGTCCTCAGTACCCCCGCCTGTGACACACACACCAAACTTGACTCCCATACCTGAGAGTCCAGGGGAATGGCGGGAAGTTCTCGGAGGACCGGGCATCCTGTGAGGGCACTGCATGACTATGTACCTCGGAGGGGTCCCCGGGCAGGTGCTCTCTCTCCAAAGGATGAACTGGATCCTGACCACACCCAGATTGCGCTGGCCTCCAAGCCGAGCGCCAACATCTCACATCCAAAGGGATGCACAGATGCCTGCTGCACATGGAGCCAAAGCCCCTCGCAGAGCTCAGGACGAACCCAGTGTCCAGGCCTGGGGCCATCACCAGCCAGGAGAGGTGTCCGGAGCACTTCCCAGCGATAGCCACAAGAAGAAACAACTCAGGACAAAGCCAGTGTCCAGGCCCAGGGCCGTCACCAGCCAGGAGAGGCGTCCGGGGCATTTCCCAGCAATGGCCATGGGAAGTAACAACCCAGGCCCATCAGGGGCTTCCTCACTATGCGGGTGTTAGAAGTAGAGACAGAGGTTCAGGTCTAGTGGCACAAACAGCGACGGATCCCATGGAAATGCGGGCGTGGCCCCTCCATCCCAACAGCCTGCATGGCTACTCCATTCTGCTCCCATCACATACATCCCCACACAGCCAAGCCCCTTCTCCTTTCCCCCACTGGATTCATCAAATCAAACCTCGCTGTCCTTGGCAAATGTACCATTAATTTACTTACTGCCCAGTAAAAAAGCACACTTCCAGTTAACATGAAACCCCCGCTACGATAGAACAGCCTTAATTCAGACATGACGCAGAGGAACAGAGGGAGGAGGGCTCGAGGGCCGTCCTGGAATCAGCAGCTGTTTTCTGGGGAAAGTCTCCCTCCCACCCGAGCCCGACACTCGAGCCACACTATCCCCATGGTGTCTGAAAACTCCATGAAGACAGGGTCACTCTGACCCCTTCACACCCACAACGCCAAAGAGGAGCAGGTGTTCAGGAAAAGTCTCCTGCTAGTGCTGAAGACAGGAATAATCCCTCGTGGTGCCCAGAATGTCAGGAGAAAACAAGGCACCACGTGGACGCCTTCCAGGTGACTTCTGGAATGACTCTACCGAATGCCAGTCATCCTTTTACAGAACAAAACCAATACCGGAAAACGTGTCGCCAGCAGAGAGATGGTCCTTTTGATGGCTTACAAACACACCTACGTTACGCTGAATTTATCTCAAGCCACCCTCTCTGTGCTAATGTAAAAAGTCTCCTTTATTAACCAGTAGCCTTTTTCATCTGGTGCTTTTTAACAAGCAAGACGGTCCTGTAACACTCAGGCATTGTTGAAAACGTCAAATGGAAGCCTAGAATCCTCTTCCGTGCAGCTTCACTGCAAAGTATTTTGACGTGAGCCAAATCATGCTATTCCTACATCTCCACAGGAAACTCAAGGCTTCATCAAGGAAACGCAGCATGATTTCTGCTAGGCACAGAAATTGGTGGGGTGGGCATAGGGTTGAGGAAACATTACATAGAAAGAACACCGCGATAATCACCTGCATGAGAGCCACACCGGCCGGCAAGCCCCGGTCGGCTCGGTCTCTGCACAGTCACAGACGTGAGGCCTGGAGGGCAGACACCTGGCACTGCTGACCACCCCAAGGTCATGGCCTCTGCCCCTTCTCTGCTGCTCATCAGTTCCAAGCTTCTGGCAACACCGCCTGCTGCCCCCACTACGTCATCGACTCTTCATGAAAAGCAAATGTTGCCAGGATAGCTTATGAGTACATTTGCCAGGAAAGCAGCTCCGATTGACGCTGAAACCCCGTTCTCACACCCCTGGCAGCTCCCTTGCCCCCGATGTGTACATGCTTGCAGCTCTGACCTTGCTCAGTGTCCACACAGGCTCTGTCCCCTGGAGAGCCGAACGCAGACTCAATGTTGAGTCAGAAATACACAAAGTGGGTGAAGGTTACGAACTGCCTGCCTGCCCCTCAAAACACAGGTTGAAATCCTCAGCCTCAATGTGATGCTGTCAGGTGGTCTTTGGGAGGTGATGAGTTCCCGAGGCTGGAGACCCTTGAATGGGATATGTGCCTCAGAAAGGGGCCCAGCAAATCCCTCACCCTCCCATTGTGTCAGGGCCAGAGAGAAGGTGTGTGCCAACCAGGAAGGAGCCCACACCAGAATCCACCCGTGCGGCACCCTGATCCTGCCTTCCAGCCGCTAGAACTGTGAGAAACAAATTCCTGTTTTTCATAAGCCACTCAGTCAATGGTGTTTCGTTACAGCAGCCTGAGCTGCCTGAGATGACGATGCTTACCGCCCTACAGAAACAGCTACTCCCCTCTCCCAGAAAGAGGGGTTTAATTAAAATCCCTGTCTCTCCTCGCGGCCACCACAGATCTCACTCCCCCACCCTGTAAGCCAGCAATTGCTAGGATTAAAGGAAAATAAGGATCGTTTTAGACCAGCCCCTCCATATCGGTCTGAAGCCTGTAACTTTGCCCACTTCCACGGTGGCCGTGTCACTGCATTGCCCATGTCAGCTCTGTGTCTGCAATGGGTCCCAGGCTCTGCACAGACTCCTCTAGCTGCCCATCCAGCACAGCCATTTCCCCTTCTGCTTTGCAGGTTGTCCTTCAATATCCAACCCCCACCCCTCTGCAACACAAGGCCTTCCGATCCAGGCATTTAGGGTGGGCTCAGCCATGTACCGCAGTCCTTGACTCAAGTAAACCAGGCCCAAGGCGTTGGCACCAACGGTCTACTGGCTGTGGGGTCTGCACAGCTACTAGCTGCCCCAGCCACACCAGGGCCCGGGAGGGGAGGCAGAGGAACCTGTGAAGCTGCCAACAGCCATATGGGAACAGGGGCCCCTGGGATGAGGAGGATGCCATGGAAGGAAATTCAGAGAAAGAAAGAGCCCCAAGGCTGGACGGGTCATGCCCAAAGCCTACACTGCTGAATTTTCCAGGTTTCTGAACTCAATCGCTGACCCACACAGCACGTGTTTCCTGAGTGCTGACCCCGCGTGGCATTGGATACGGCAATAAAGTAGGACCCCCACCTCTCCCCTCCCCCGACACATACACAGGGCCTCCGTCCTAGCGGGAAATCAGACCTGGGGGCCCAGTTGGCACCGCGAGCCAGGGAAGGGGGCCATTTCAGACGGACAGTGGGTGCAGCCTTGCCAAAGCCTAGCAGTCACCTGCACTGCCACAGCCAGGCTGAGTCCAGATCAGCCGCACAGAAATCTGACCCTCTCAAGGGCACGCCTGAGCTCATTAGGGACAGACACCGTCTCCTGCTTATCTCCAACATTTTCTCTGCATGTTTAGTTACACACCGACGACGCAGTCTCGGAAGCACAGCTGTGACTCTGGAGACAGATCCCAGGCCTCCCCCTGCGCCTCTCCGTGGTGCCATTGATGGGGAGGGGCCGGTATGGCCGCGAGGCCGCATACCCACAGCCACCCTGCCACGGAGACACGGGCCTTCGACGGTTACTTCTGCCAAAGAACCCTGCTGCGTCTTGGAGCACACCATGGTGGGCGGGAAGCTCCACCCGGAGAAACAGCCATGCTTCTCCCCAGAGCCAACGGAGGGCACTTCCCACCCTGCATTCAGCAGATTACTTACATTCTGGAAAACATCTGAGTTAATGGGGAACAGTAAAATGAAAAGGTCACGCTAGAAAGTTTAGAAGGTTGTGTGGAGTCTCAGGAGGTCCAAAGATTTCTGAACCAAGACTGCTGCGAGCAACGAGCTTACAGGGAAAGTTTCCACACGGGCCTTCAACAAGCAACGCTCAGCAGGGAGGAGCCCCGTTCTGGGCAGAACCTCAGAACCAGAACATCGGACACCACAAAGTCACAACAGAGCCAACAACAACTGAAATACAGCGCTCTCCTAAGATGTGTGCGTCACCTGCAGAAAGTCACCACACATTAAGATGGGGGAAGAGAAGGATAAGGTTAGAAACAAATTTGAAATAATTTCTGCATACGTAAAATTTCTACATCCACTGGCTTTCTTTCTGGGAGTAACAACTTTTACATGAGATGCACATCCCCGTTGGAAGGAGTTTGGGTTTTCCGTGGGCAGAGTCAAGGGCTCTCCAAGAAATGTGAACCTTTTCTCACTCACTGAGCCGCGTGCCCTGAGGCCGTCCTGGCCTGCCTGAGCACCTCCCTGGCTCTGCCTCCAGCCAGCTCCTTCCAGCACTCACCCCGCTGCTCCCAGAGCCTGCACTGGCCCAGGATCTCCTCTTCTGCTGCTGTCAATCTTCCACTTTAGGGCAAATAAGTTGGAAACTAGAAAGTTATAAGACCCCTTGGCTTTTTAAAAATTTGTCTTCTCAGAAAACAAAGAATACTAATTCTACTTCCATGGTTTAATATGTTGCCCACACCTGCATGTTCATGGATATGTGTTTTTATATATATTTTAATCAGTACTTATAAAAGCATGCACTGTTGGCTACATTCAGTTCAATTACATTTGATGTAAGAAGTTTTAATTTCAGTGAATTCAGGCACTCAAAATTTAAGCCCTCTGACATCTATTAATCAAATGGAAAAATGACAGGTAGATATTACAAAAATCAAGAGAATTGTTTAATATAAATCCTGGACTTTTAGATATTTCCACAAATGTAATGTATACATTAGTACATGACCTTGAGCATTTTCACAACTCTTTGAACTAAAATTCTATTCTTAACTTTTATAGGTAAATCGACATCCATATGTGATTTTAAGCAGCTCAAACATCAGCTCTTAAAAACAACCAGAAATCCTGCGGGCAAATCCCACCAAGCAGCAAATAACGGAACTGTACCCAACAACCCAGGTACCTCCCCTGAGGCATCTGGAACTTGAGGATTACGAGCAGCCTTTGGTTTCTGAGGCACCCGAGAGTGGGGACTCCAACTCCCCAAGTCTAGGAAGGCCTCAGCGATAAGGAAAACTGATCAAAAAGTCATCCCGGCCGGCCCCCTGCCATGGGCTACCCCCTGCCGGCCCTCAGCCACGTGCTTGCAGATCTCACTTCCTCTCTGTCCCGCAAAGCCTGACTCCTGATTCCAGCCCTGCCGCTTACTGGGATGTGGCCATGGACGTCAACTGCACCTGTAAGGAGAGAAGCCTGTCAGGATACAGGATCCTGGCCATCCTGGCAGCTCTCAAGCTGATACTGTAACTTTGTAGTGAGTTACTTAATGCAAAGGTTTAACTTTGAAAAATTTAGATGTGTGTATTCTAACGGAAATTCTGAATGTAGAACACAGGCCACACCCTCACACAGATGTTGTCTGGCCAGCACTCTTTTGTCTTTTCAATAGACGTTTTTAAAAGCAGTTTTTGGTTCATAGCAAAATCAAGAGGAAAGTACAGAGAGTCCTCACCTATCTCCTTTCCCAGCACAGGCACAGCCTCCATCATTCTCCTGCCCTCATGAGACCAGCATGTCTGTATGACGACAGACCCGCATCAACACGGAACCACCACCCACAGTCCACAGCTCACACGAGGACTCGGCCTGCTGCTGCTCACTCTGTGGGTTTCACAGACGTGGAACGGCATGGATCCCCCATGAAAGCCCCACCTGGAGTTGTTTCCCACCTTCCATATCCCCTATGCTCCTACCATTCATTTCTCCCTTCCCCAACCCCTGGCAGCCACTGATTGTTTGACTGTCTCCACAGCTTTGCCTTTTCCAGACTGTGCTGTGGTTGGACTCAGACAGCAGGCAGCCTTTCCAGATTGGAGTTTCACTTAGCAACATGCGCTTAAGATCCTTCCTTGTCTTCATGGCTTAGGGGTCCAGTTCTTTTTAGCGCTGAATAATATCCCAGTATCTGACATACCACAGTTTATCCATTCACCTGCTGAAGGGCATCTTGGTTGCTTTCTAGTTTTGGCAATTATAAAGCTGCTGTCAACGTCTGTGTGCACATTTCCGCATGGAAGTAAACTTTCAGCTCCTCCGAGTAAACGTCCAGGACTGTGATTGCTCCTGTGGTCGGAGAGCTTAGTTCCACGGAAAACCGCCACGCTGCCTCCTACAGCAGCTGCCCCACTTCCTCCAGTGATGAGTGAGGGTCCTGATGCCTACACACCCACCAGCACGCGGCGGTGTCGGAGTTCGGGTTTTGGCCAGGCCGATGGGTGCACAGTAACGCCTCGCCCTATGACATAAGACGCGGGCCATGTTTCCACGTGTAGATTTGCCATCTGTGTATCTTCTTTGTTGGGGTATCTGTCCAGGTCTTTGGTCCATTTTTAATCAGGTTGTTCATTTTCTTGTTGAGTTTTGAGAGTTCCTTGCACGGTTTGGATAACAGCCTTTCTCAGATGAGTCTTTTACAGATGCGTTCTCCCCGTCTGTGGCCTGCCCTCTCATGCTCCTGAGACACTATGTTTTTTAGTTTGAAAAACACTTTAGACAGAAGATGGACCTCCCAGCCCACCACTGTTCTCAGTTTGGCCGTGGTCACCACCCTCCCAGCCCTGGTTCCCACCTTTCCACCATCTGCTGGTCCTATGGGTGTCAACCCATACTGAGTCCCTAACATATCTCCAATGATGGCAACGTCAAAGCAGGCCGTTTGCAGGTAGAAAGGAGCTGATGGAGGCCGGAGCAGAGTGTGAAGGCCAGCGGATTCATCCCTCGGGGACCGGCAGGCCTCTCAGATATCCCCCTGGGTCACATCCCAAATGAAGTACCTGCTTTGGCCGTGGGCAGGAAGCAGGACCTGGCCCAGATCTCAGCATATTTGACCTGGCACGGCATTTACAGGTGAGCCTCCATAACCGGAAACTCGACTCTCTGGGGAGAATGCATTTTCATTATCAAGGCTTTTAGGCTTTTAATTAAGAAACCAAAGAGCAGTGACTGGAGTGAGGATGCAGGGACTCTGGGTGACCCACACGCTCGTTTCCACCTGGCACGAAGGACCCTGGAGTGAGGGTACAGTGCCTGCTCTGAGTCACCAGCACACTCATCATTTCTACATAAAGAACCCTGTGAGTCTGTCCCAGGACTTTTTAGCCTAGACCTAAAAATTCACAGCTTTGGAAACCTTCATCATTTTAGGAACCTGACAGGTGGGCCAGGGGGATCTCACAGAGTGAGGTGCTGTCTATGGGGTCAGCAAAATGCAGCTGGGGCTTCCCGCAAGCACTTCAGGGAGGCCGTGCACTGGCCCTAGGCTGGTTCCGCCTCCTATCCTCGGTTCTCATGCCCAGCAGTGAGGGGAGCCCCCCGCTTCAGGAGCGGTCCCTGGCTCCAGGCCCTAACGTCCATGTCCAGGCCCCTGGTAGGGCAGCTTCTACCCCAGGGAGGCTGGAACTGGAGACAGCCTGGAGCTCTAGGCAATCCTGGCAACCACATGCTTCCCGAAGTGGCTGCAGACAAACTCCTGCTTCCAAAACCTGGCACGGTCTGTGTGAGGCCTGGAACGCGGGAGGCGCGATTACCCTCTCATGGTTATCAAGTCAAGTCATAGTCTCTTAGACCTATGTGTGACTAGAAGTATACACATTATGGAAGTGTATATAAATGTGAATACAGATATGCTTATTTTCCTTTTATATACCTTACATATATGTGTATACGTGCATACGTATAAAACATGGAAGAAAAAACCATACTTAAGATTTCAAATCTCAGTCACAAAGATCTCAGAAGCAAATTATTATTCTTAAATTCTAAACAAAGATGTAACATTTTACATTCTTACAAACAAAACGTTCTCTATTAGCATTTTATTTTAAAAACTAAGAATGCATTGCACTCTCTCAATTTCGATTTTTAACTCAGCTCACAAAGGCCCCTGTACAAAGGCCTCTGTACCTCGGCAAGAATGGCGGTGGTCACACCTGTGGCCATTTATCCTCTCGACATCTAGCTCCTCTTCCTGAGGCAACAGCACCTCTGAAGTCACAGCCTGGCCTCCCAACTCTCCCCCGTCCCGGGCTTCTTGGCATTTTGCTCTGCTGCACACACCTCAGCAAATACTGCTGATTAGCCAGAATCACCCAGAAATCTCTTAACCTTGATTCTGGCTGCTTTTGTAATTTGTAATATCTGTACTTCTGGTGTGATTTGAGAAACAACAAATTTTAAAATTAGAGAAGATGTGGTTTTTATTCTCTCCTTTCTGCTTGCAACCTTGAAAATTCAAGTAGCAGCAAGGGTTTGTTGAAAGTAACTTCCACCAGATAGAACCTATTACAAAGGTACTACAGAGTGTCAAATAACCACATAGATGTAAAATAGAGATGCAGACACAGATATAAAATCCAATGGTTAAACCAAATTGAGAAATGCTTGCCAGTTTGATAGGACTTCTAAAACTTGACATAAATGTTGGCTGAGGGATACAAGATGTTATGAGATGAGTGAGATGCTTGGCCTAGAACCACAGGCTCTCTCCTCTTTACAGCAGAAAATCCATAAGGAAGTCAAATCTGAAAGAACCAGGTACCGTTGAATGGCATACTCAGCCATCCTTCCCCATTCCTGGGCCAGCTGCGGTGAGTGCAGCCAGTCGTTCACCAACATCCATCATCCATCCTCCAGGCCATGGCTACAATTTACTTCCAGGCTCCCTGTCATTATGTAGATTAGGTAAATCACTGCCACTCTCACCTTAAGCCTCCCCGCCAGCATGGTAATCATCCATTCCCAACCACGGCAAGGACAGCCGTGACCCTGGGAACGCAGAGCAGGGGTCGGGAAGAAACCTGGATCCCTGAATACCTCATGGAGCAGTCACCAGCCTGGAACATCCTCCTTGATGGGTTTGCAAGAGAGAACTCCTTGGTTCCTCAAGCTACAATACTGCAGTCTCAGGTCACAGCATCGTTACCTACCCTCGTCAGGAACCGTTCATGCTCATCAAGACATGAGAACAAAACTGCATTGGCACAGTCACACTCGACGCAGACCACCTGCTGCTCACATTCATCGTATTAACACCTAAAAGCCACCGTGGTGGATATGCTGGATGTGGACACTCGGCGGCTTTTTGCTGGAGACACGCTTTGTGCATTTATCGCACGACCATCTTGGCGTCAGGAGGGGCTGTGCAGGTGGCAGCTGTGCACGTCACAGGGAGTCTCACTCGCTGGACTCTCAGCCAGCTCCCACTATCAGTGCCCGCAGAGTCCTCTCCTCCAGGAGCACGTGCTTGGACGCCACAGTGGCCTGTGGATCCACACAACAGCACTGTGTGCCCCAGGAGCTTAGAAAGTACCACTGCATCAATGCCTCCACAGGTGAGGCCGGGGGCAGAAGCCAACCTCAAGCAGTTACGGTCCTCCGTGGGGCTGGCGTCCAGGCAGGAAGGTGGCTCAGCGGCTCTCCTCTCACTGTGAAACTTCCTAGGTCCCCACATGAACAGAACCCTAAATAACACGCAACAAACAACAGGAACGAGAATACGACCAGCAGCTTCCGAGATGAGCAAGCTGGACTGATCATGAGACACCTGACGGTGATGGTGCCAGAGCCCCTCCCAGTAACCTGTGAGGACAGCGCTGCCAGCATCTCCCTAAAACCAGCCCAAGTCAAGTTAGACTTGAGGCTTTCCAGGAGTGGGTAGATCCATTCAATCCCACAGTCTGAACCTTCCAGGCCGTGTCTCATGGCCCTCATCTCACATATGGGAACCCGGACGCTGCACCATAAACGCAGCCCCAAGCCCTCGTTCCTTCTTCAACACCACACACCAGCACAGTGAACACTTAGGATCTGGGCATTCACATAAAATACTGCTTAACTAAAACTTCTGATTTAGAACATGTTTAATTCCTACTCACAGAGCTCAAAGTGTTCTCTCCTAGGAGGCGGTAGCTGTAACTAAGCATGAGAGAAGAAGGGATCAGAGTGGTGCCAAGTATTAAATATTCCTCTAAATCTATTCACCAGGTTGCCATGCTATTGTCACCTGCTTCATTTTCTGTCCTTAAAAGACAAAATAGTTACTTTTCAAAATAGACAACCTGTTTTACTGATGCTTAGCTATAAAGTAGCGAGCTACGTATCCAAAAGGGAGATATGGGAAAACAGAAAATGTTCACAAGCGATCGGGGTTGGGGGGCAGTTGCAGCAGCACCTGGCTCTGTTGCGCTGTGAGCCAGCCACGTGGGCTGGACAGCTCACTTAGCCACTGAAATTACATCATCTAAGATTTTGTTTCAGTTACTTGGATAAATTCTCCCTCTTGCTATGAAGAGTAAGGTTTGAGGGGTTTTTTTGTGTTTTTTTTTTTTTTTGACTTGGAGTCTCGCTATGTCACCCAGGCCGGAGTGCAGTATTACAATCATGGCTCATCGCGGCCTTGACCTTCTGCCTCAAGCAATCCTCCCGCCTCAGCCTTCCAAGCAGCTGGGACCCAAAGGCGAGTTTGATTTCTTTGCTAACGAATTCCTAATTCACCTCGCAGTGGGCCCTGTCAAGGCCATATGCCCGGACATCCACCTTGCCGACCGTCCATGTGGTCTCTAAGGTGGATGCCCTCCGGTTGCCTGGGCTCTGCACGCGATACTGAGTCTCCAAGTCTGCCGCTGTATAAGGGACTGACAGCCCCAAGCGTCTCGACGCGCCACCTTGAGCCGGGCTTTATTCCACAGGGCGACTCTGCTTCCCGTGATGAGATGCAGCACGTGAGCACAGATCAAAGGGTATCAGCAACTAACCCATTCCCCTGGTACTAAGCAGAGGACCAAGAGTTTAGTTCCTTACTTATTTGCTACGGGCTTGATTCAAAACAGCTTTCTGGAATCCTGCGGACAGACACCTCTAACTGGTGAGAATTCTGGCTTTAGTAACGGAAGGATCACCTAAAGCCCATTTTGTAACTGCTGTTCTCATCAGAATTTGAGGCCAAAGGGAAAAATAAAAGGGGGGCTAAGATCGTGACACCCCAGTTTGCACAAGGCCAACCAGCCTGCTTGAGGGGGTAAAAGGAATAGGATTTTTAAACTGCTGAGTTTTAAAAACGTGGCTGTAGGCTGGGCGCACTGGCTCACGTCTATAAGCCCAGCACTTTGGGAGGCCGAGGTGGGAGGATTGCTTGAGGCCAGGAGTTCAAGACTGGCTTGAGTAACACAGCAATACCCTATCTCTTTAAAAAGAAAAAAAAAAGTTATTAAAATAGTAATAAAAAGTTAATACAATAAATTACTATGTCAACATGGCACCCCCAGCTGTCAGACGAGGTGCAATCTCTGTGGCTGTGAGGTCCGGAGAGAAATGTAACCGGCATCATAGGGAAGGTGGACCCCAAAGCCCCACAACATTACTCCTGTACAGTGTGTTAACCAGCATGAAGTCTCCTCCACAATCAGAAGCCTGGTTTAGAGGAACGCTGCCCACTGGACCTGGGTGGACTCCAGATGCCGGTCGACCAGACAGCCCCACCCTGGGACCCTGCCGGCAGCCCCGACTGGACAGAATGGCCTCATGAGTGTCCTTTCCTGCCACAGGCTGCAGACCCTGAGCCAGTCCTGGCTGTGACTGATGCTGCGCATAAACGTCTGCGCCCAACAGCTCACCTTTGTACATGACACGCCCAGTCCACCTCATTTCAAATGTTACACTTGCCCCAAGGCGAACATGGATGTTACAGGTTAACTCACTGTATGTGTGCTAGACTTTCCCTGTAAGTGTTCAGACATTGTACGAACCGGATGAACAAACCCCACTTTCCCTGTAAACGTTCAGACATTCCTTGAGCCCGATGAACACACACAGCCAACAAACCCCGGAACGTGTAATGCCGCGGCCTCCTCCCCTCCTGAGGGGCGTGTGCTTACAGCTCCCCCAAGACCACATTTCCCAAAGCACAGAGTGTTACTCTGAAAATAAAACCTCCTTTTTCCTTCCTCTGTACATCTCGTGGTCGTGTTAACAACTATTGCTACAAATGCAGAGAAACGGGGTATTATCCGTGCTGGTCACCGAATTCCTAGCACCAAAGCTTCAAGGCCCCCCAGTCTGAAGGAAGCTTCTATCACCCTAAAGCCAACTCTGGAGACGAAGGCCAAGCTGGGGAAAGGCTGTGTCACCGCAAATCCACGCCACGGGGCCCTCTGCAGTTGTGTGTAAGGAACTCTTGGTCTGTCCTGGGGTTTGGGGAAATCAGGATGCAAGCAGATACCGTACGCTCTTCCACGGGACCGTGAAGTCTGCGGAACCTCAGAGGAACACGGAGACAAACGGTGGCACGATTCTCACAGGCCGAGCCTCGATGGGCGCCCGTGTCAAGAACACAGACACGCCGGGAGGGGCAGCCGATGCAGGCAACGCCTGCAACTCCAGCAAGCAACAGCGTCTGAGTGTGGGGGTCTCTGGCCAGGCTCCACCACAACTGCCATATTCTGTGACAAAATTTTAAAAATAGGTTTTAACTAGTTATAACTCTAACTTGTTTTACACATAAACAGAACACAGGGTACCAACAGGCTCCAAAATACTTTGCCTAGAACCAAGTCTAGAATGCAGATGGATGCTGCTCCGAGTGTGAGGAGTCCCCTTGTAGTGCCATAAATCCTAGATCTAGGTGACTAAGCGCTCTTCCTAAACCAGACGGCACCATGAGGCTCTGAGGGCACCCTCTGTCCCCAGGCCAGTCCATCAGGCCCTGCAGAAGCTTCTAGAGTAAGAGCCTGTGGATTTGTATTGGACGGATGTAAACCAGGCAAAGTCACAGGGGCTCGTCCTGGAAGCCTATCCATTTACCCACTCATGCCGTGGAGAGCCCTGCCCCCAACTCCACACCCGCAATCACGCTCAACCACAAGAACTGGCTTCTAGGCCCTCAAGCTACTCCCTCTCGACCCCGGACAGACGCTTCTCAAACCATGAGACCCAGAGTAGTCTTAACAGGTGGTCCCAGCAGAACTGGCCACTGCATTAATTGATATTTTGTGTGTGGGGGGGTGGTTGTTCTTCTGTCACTCAGGCACAGTGCACCATAAGTACAGTGGTGCTATCATGGTTCACTGCAGCCTCAACCTGCCAGGCTTGGGTCATCCTCCAGCCTTAGCTTCCCGAGTAGCTGGGACCACAGGTGTACATCACCTGTCCTATTTAATTTTTTGTAGAGTCAGGGTCTTGCTATGTTGCCCAGGCTGGTCTTGAATTCCTGGGCTCAAAAGTGAACTGCCCAACTCAGCCTCCCAAGGTGCTGGGATGACAGGTGTGAGCCACTATGCCCAGCCTAGAATTGGTTTTTCTTAAACCTGAGTTTGACACATGAACCCCACTTACATAGATATCAGCACACTCTCACAGCTCGAGAGTTTTCCTGAATCTCGATTCTGTCCGTTCAAGGTCAATATCTAAGAAAGGGTCAGAACTGACCCTCCCTCCGTGAAGCCTAAGGGCAAATGCAGCAGCATCTCAGTGTATGAGGAGACAAAGTAAGAAGGGTGGAAAATATACACTGAAATTCTAGTGCTAGAATCATAATCACCAACACTTTAAGAGGGAATCTGCTTTCCAAAATATGTAGCTGCTGGATTAACTTCAAAGTCACCAGATTCCACAGGCAGTAGCTCACAGGGGCACAGCTTTCTAAGGCCGCACAGCCCGGGACAGCGTAACAGCCTCAGGGCAAAGCAAACTAAACAAAGGCTTGGTTCTCTCAAGGACGAAGGTGCTCAAGTGTTTCCAAATATTCTTCTTCTTCTAAGTAAGTTAGATGCCTCCTACAACACTGTTTAGAGTGCCAGTGTGTTCAGAAACATGAAGTTGAAAATACATCTCAGGACCCCAAAATCACTACGCTAAAGGGACATCAAGGTGAGGAAGAGCTTAGAGCAAACCTGCCTCCCATGCTCTTCCTAACAGAGACAGCTACTGGGGGTGGAGGGAAAAGCCACGTACCTCCCTCACAACCGATCCACAAGGAAATTCCTCATGGACAGAGGACAGAACTCAAAGTCACCATCTGCACACGGAGATAAATGCGGATCTGACTGCTTCCTCTGGAAAGATGCACCAGAAATGCATTTGTCTGATCTACCTGTGACCTGGAAATCCCTCCCCGCTTCGAGCCGTCCATCCTTTCTAGACTGAACCAACGTACGTCTCACATGTATTGATGTCTCACGTCTCCCTAAAATGTGTAAGACCAAGTTGTGCCCCAAACACCTTGGACACATGTTCAGGACCTCCTGAAGCTGCCGCAGTGTGTCCTCAACCCCTCCTAAGGCTGTGTCTATAACCTTGGGAAAATGAACTCTCTATGGATCAAGGACTGTCGCAGAGATCCTTCTGGTTTACAGGAAGCATTCTCTCCTGCGAGTATATCAATGAAATCATGTGGAATTACAAAATGCCACTTTAGTAAAAGCCAAAGGAATTAGGGTTCTATGTGCTTCAAAAAAAAAAAAAAAGTAACGTTCTATTTGTCAATGGACCATGAAGCCCACACCCCCTTTTGCAGTGAAGATGTCAAATGGGACGAGAGGCCCCTCCTGCGGATGCTACCCTCTGACCCCACTTCCCAGAGTCCAGTTTCCTGCTGCTCAGGGAACAGCAACCCCAGCTTCACGGGGCTCAGGCCTCCAAACCCAACTCCCACCCATGCTGGAGAATCACCCCAGGGACTAGCTAAGTGGCAGGTGCAACTCTCACCTCACCCCCTTAAAGGGGAAAAGGCACCTTCCCGCTCCTCTTCCTGCTGGTGGGAACAGGGGCAGGAGCTGGAGGGTCAGGAGTCGGGCGGCAGAACCGAAGCAGCCTGGGTCCCTGCTAGTCAGAGTTGGCAAATGCCAACCATCCCCGACATTCACTTTGCAAATAAATCCTTCTCTTTTGTCAGGTCCCTGGTTATAAGTTTGCACCCATAACTTAAAAAGAAAAAAAAAAAACTCAGATAAAAAATCGGTGTTTGGCTGACAATATTTCAATTATCTTGGGGCCTTGGGTCAAATGATGGCAAAACAGGAAACTGAACGCTGTTATTCAGGAAACTACCTTCCAGCGCCGTCTACCCTCCCAGGCTGTCACCTTATGGTTGTTTGTCTGCTAGATGATTAACAAAACTGTTCTGAAAACCTAGGTGTACAGAACAGACAAGAAGTCAGCTCGGGTTGAGGGGAAGCAGGATAAGACCCCCTTCCCCGCAGGATGGTGGAAGAGGAGGAACCTTCAGCACCTGGGTTTTCAGGATGCTGGATCTCTGAGAGCATCTCTCACAGCTCAAGTACAGCCAGACCCTCCTCTGACACAGCCTGTTCAGGCGAAGGTGGGCACCAGCCCTAGAGACCCACAGCCCTGTGCGGGGCTCAGCTGGAGCTGAACTTGCCTCCCTTGGTAAGAGTCAGGGCCAGGGGTGGGGAGAGGAGAGAAGCAGCAGGCCTGAGGGCCACTGTGGAAACTCCATGCCACGCTAACTCTCGTCTGATGTGCTCCGGCCAAAGCCACGCTTCTCGGAGGGAGTTTCCCTTCACACATCCGGAAATCATCAACATCTAGTCTCCCCACAGAACAGATCCTTCCCCAGGAGGCAGACGCTTGGCTGTAACACGGGGTAATGAGGGGCGCGCCTTCGTGCCCACTCTGTAGTGTTTCCTGTTACCTATTTTACCTTAAGCTACAAATGATTCCCGTTTACACGGGACACAGTGACACAGACAGCAAAACACATGAGATTCAGTGTGATCCCACACCCGTCACTGCTGACCTCAAGTGCTTTGTTCGTTTTGCTTCTAGAGTTTGTATTCTCTCCCCGGGTTCCAGGCCTGTGGATTCAACCAACCATAGATCAACATTTTTTAATGTGTTTGTACTAAGCATTCAGACTTTATTATTCATTAAACAACTACTCGCATGGTATGTCCATGGTATAGCTGTTACGAGCAACCCTGACATGACTGTCTGCAGGAGGATGTGCATATGTCATATGCAAACACGATGCCATTTTATTGCAGGGACCTCAACGCCCAAAGACCTTGGATTCCATAGGCAGTCCTGCAGCCCACCCCCATGGGCACTGTGGAATGGCTATAATAGAAAATATGGAGGTTTTAAACAGTTATGTACTAAATCTAATCTTTTGTTAAGAAATTAATGTGTATCACTTGTATTATTTGGAAGTCCTTCCTGGCCCAGAGACTTGACATGTTCTTATCTTTTTGTCCACGGATCTAGCCATTCCAGTAAGCTTGTTGAACACAAATCAATTTTACAATTAAATTCTTACAAGAATCACACTCAATCTGTAAGCTGCTTTGGTTTTTAAAGTGAAATAACCAATAGTTTTGCCAACCTGCTATATCATAGAATAACAGGATAAAGCAGCCCCATGGCATGCAAAAACATGGGGTTTCAAAGCTAACCAGTATAAAACACGTTACAAATCCCTAAATATGAAAACGTTTTACACCAAAACAGATATTCCAGAAAAAAACAGGATGTTCAAAAAAGCCCTTTGCAGAAAAGCACTTTCCCCTTCATTTTTCACACGGTTTCCTGAAGCTTGTGTTTGGTGATGACCATGAACCAGAAGTAGCGTCCGCTGCAACTACTGTTACAGCAACACAGAATATTAAGGCAAAAAAAAAAAAAAAAAAAGGCCGCGCGCGGTGGCTCAAGCCTGTAATCCCAGCACTTTGGGGGGCCACGACGGGCGGATCACGAGGTCAGGAGATCGAGACCATCCTGGCTAACACGGTGAAACCCCATCTCTACTAAAAAAAAAAAAAAAAAAAAAAAAAAAAAACCTAACCGGGCGAGGTGGCGGGCGCCTGTAGTCCCAGCTACTCGGGAGGCTGAGGCAGGAGAATGGCGTAAACCCAGGAGGCGGAGCTTGCAGTGAGCTGAGATCCGGCCACTGCACCCCAGCCTGGGCGACAGAGCGAGACTCCCTCTCAAAAAAAAAAAAAAAAAAAAAAAAGGACACAGCATATTTCCTACTGATGAGAACAGGTAGAGTGTTATAAAATGAGTGTGTCCTAAAGTCAACAATGTTCAAATTCTAGGTCTCCCACAGACACTAGACGGTAACCGCCAAAGCTTATGTACCTGGCAACGTTCAAGGAGACCAAGTTCAGAGCTGTCACAATGCAGCACCATCCTCACGCGATTATCTCAGGCAGGTTTGAGGGCAAGTGCCCCCGTCACAGTGGGAAAGCTGCCCAGCCCAGCACTTCCTGAGATCACAGACCTTCGCCTTCCCACGTCTTCAATAGTTCCTTTACACCGGGAACCACACAACAAAACCTAAAACACTTCCTCAAATCTCAAGACAGTCTTTAGAGCTCTTTTCCTTGCCCCTTCTCTTACTGAAAAAGCTTATTTTGTAAGCAACCTGTAGTGCTTACCAGAGCTGGGGCGGGAGGAGAGCTAGTGTTTGGTAGACCGAGTTTCAAGCGTGGGGAGACCAGAAAGTTCTGGAGATGGATGGCGGTGATCGCAGCACGACAGTGTGAACACACTTAATGCCACAAAACCATACAGTTAAAAATAGAGTGCTGTGTAACTTTACCACAATCAAAAAACTGAGAAAAGTCATCTATAATTACTGTCTCCAATATCTTCCATCCTGTAAGTTACATTTGCTTTCGGAAATCCTCAGAGCAATCATGAAAAACTAATACCCTGTCGTCTCTGAAACGCAAAGTCGTTCAAGGGCTTTGGTTATAGGAAAGTAGCTGGAAAGCAAAGCATCCGTTAGGCACAGCAGCCGTGATAGGACAAACACACGGTAGGAAGGTGGTGGTCATGCTACACACAGATGGGAAGGGTGTGGGGAGCCACAACACCCGATGCTTGGGAGGCACCTGGGCAGGAGCTGAGAATGTACCAAACACATTCGATCATGCAACATTCACGGACCCCGAGTCCAGCCACCACCGCTGACATCCACTGTGGCTGGGGTGTCCTCCCAGCCTGTGATGGCTCGCTCCTTCGGTTAACTGCCTTGAATCTACTGGTTCCTCTCCTCATGGGCCTCTTTCCTGTCGTCTTCCTGTCATTTTTCTGTCAGCAAACACATTTCCTGTCATTTTCCTGAACTGACATGACATTTCCTGTCATTTTCCTGAACTGACATGACATTTCCTGTCATTTTCCTGAACTGACATGACATTTCCTGTCATTTTCCTGTCAGCAAGCACATGCGTCCAGCCTGACCTTGCTGATGTGCTCCAGCGGCCCTGGACTCGAGCCGCACTGTTCCATCAGTGTGGCATTCGCGAGTTACCTCCTGGGAAATGCCAGGTGATGGTAACATCAACCAGGAGGCACAGCTGAGAAGCAGAACGCATGGTGCGGTGCCCAGAACGTCACGTCCTTGAACAGACGCTCCGTATCTTCTCCTCTCCTGCCAGAGCTTCACTGTAGGAAGGCGGCCATTCTTCCAGTGCTGCTACTTCCAACACCGGGGAAAGCAAGCTTCAGAAATGAACGGTGTCAAAGAGGGAGGACCCACCAGCAGGGCTACCGGCAGCCAGACAACCGCAGCCCCAGCATTCCCCAGCCACCATGACTGACAGCCCAGGCTCCAGAAATGCACGGCTTCAACCTTAGGAGTAAAAACCCTCCCAATCCAACTATTATTTTCAACAATGGGATTGAGGAATGAGGTGTTCTAACCCTGCCTCTCTCGACAGCACAGATCATCAGATCCCAGTTCTTATAGGATTGGGGAGTGGGGTGGGGTGGGGTGGTTCCTAACCCTGCCCGCCTTCATAGAAAAGAACTTGGATATGATGACCTGTGCTAGATTAGCACTTTGCTTCTGCCATATGCAGTCATCCTCAGCACCAGGAAAAGTCAGAATCGTTGAGTGATGACACCAATACCAACACACGCCGTTCTGCGGCTCTGGTAACTGGCTGCACAGATACAACCCGATAGTGGTGAGGTCTAAAGACATCACCAGTCTTCCCAAGGATTGTGTTCCTGAATATTTTGCGTTTGGAATAACGGTCTTCTTTGCCAGGGCTGAGCCATGCTTCCCTCTCGCCTGTCCTCTGCCTTCACCAGCTTCGTGTGCGCTTCTGGACAAGTGTTTGTGCAGGTGCTATCACTTATTTCCACAGCGAGAATATACACAGACACCACACAGAAATGGGCAACCCCGTTAGGAGCTGTGCAGGGAGATCTAACTCATCCCATGTGCCAAATTCCTGTTGCCATGGAAATTAAACTAACTAAACTAACGTTGCTATGATCTCATCTCTTACTGTACCACTAAAGATCATCCGGGTAAGAGGAATGTGCCTCTGCATAGCATTCAGCTCACATTTACATGTCGGTTTTTCCTGAATATGGTTATGTGAGATAGAAATCAGTAAGATGGGGTGTAACATACAGTATAGGATCGTTGTGTCTCCTAGCCTCAAACACTTCAAGATCCTCAGAAAATGAAGTTTAACGCTGGGGACGTGAGTTACATAGTAACTTGTTTTGGATACTATCATATCAACACCAAATAACTTCTTGAATTCCTTTTTAAATTGAAAAGCAATTTACAAAGCACAAAAGCCCCAATATTAAAGAATACAATTCAGTCTTTTTAGCGTATTCTAAAAGCTGCACATCAACCACTAGTATGTAATTCCGGGACTTTTTCACCACAGGCCAAAGAAACCTTGAACCCATTAAGAGTCAGCACCTGGCTCCTTCCTTCTACCAGCGCCTGGCAATCACCAGCCAACTTCCTTTTCTCTGGATTTGCACATTCTGGACACCTGTTGTGAGGAGAATCGTACAGTGCATGACCTTTGGTGTGACCTTCGGTGCTGACATCTTTCACGTCTAAGGTGAGTGGAATCTCAGTGAGTGACCGGTTGACAGACACCTGGACTGTTTCTACTACTATGAATAATGCTGCTGTGAAGATTCAGGCATGACATACTTTTTGGAAAAATGTTTTCAGTTTTCTTGAGCATATGGCTAGGAGTGAAATTGCTGGGTCGTACGGTGATTTCATGCTTTTCTGAGGAACTGTCGGACTTTTCCAAATCAACTGCACCATTTTACTTCCCCTCCCACTAGCAATATATCAAGATTTCAGTTTTCCCCAATTCACCAACATGTCACTGTCCAATACTGGGGTTTTACCCACCCATCACGGTGGTTGTGAAGTGTTATTTCACGGTGGTTTTGATTTCCATTTCTAAGATGACGAATTCTGCTAAACATCTCATGTGCTTTTTAAGGCATTTATATGTCTTTCTTTGGAGAGTGTCTATTCAAATCCTTTGTCCATTTTTAAATTGGATTTTTATTAAGAGTTTTTGAATATATTCTTGATATCAGGTCCTTATCGTGATAATGTATCCTGTTCTGTGGGTTGTCATTTTACTTTAATAGTATCCTCTGAATTGAACGTTTTTAATTTTGATACCGTCTTTTTCCCTTCAGTTGCTTGTTATAGCTTTAGACGTCTCAGCCAAGGAAACATTGCCTAATCCAACCTAACAGTTTCTCCAGGATTCTCCCCTAAAGGTGTTATGAGCTGAACTGTCCCCCTCCCCCAAGATTCCATGTTAAAGTCACAACCCCGGAAACCCAAAATGTCACTGTATTTACATACAGGGCCTTTAACTTGGCAATTTAGGTCCCATAAGATCTTAAAAGTAGGGCCTGATCCAGTATGACTGGTGTTCTTTTAAGAGAATTTAGACACAGTCCTCAGTGCTGCATACACGTAAGAGAAACCTGTGAGGACACAGAGAAGAAGCTGTCTACACAGCATGGGGTGAGGCCCCAGAGAATCCAACCCTGCCCGCACCTTGATCCCAGGCTTCCAGTCTCCAGAAAAAAGGAAATAAGATGCTATTGTCTAAGTCGCACGGTCTGTGGTGTCCGTTATGGTACCCAGCAGACTGACAGAATGGGTCTCAGTCAGCTCCTTACATTGGAACCATGTTGAGCTTTGCGTGTAGGGTGAGGAAGGGTCCAGTCCATCCTTTTCTATGTGGATACCCCAGTTGTCCCAGCACCATTGAGTTGTGAAAGGAAAAAAGTAAAGCAACCCTTGCTGTCCTCTCTCCATCAACAGATTAGAAGATACACTGAAGAATCATGGACAATTTTGTCGGTTTAAGCCAGTGGTTTTCAAACTTTTGGGTCTCAGGAACCCTTTGCACTTTATTAAAGAGCACAAAAAAGCTTTCTCATCAGGCCGGGAGTGGTGGCTGCTCATGCCTGTAATCCCAGCACTTTGGGAGGCAGAGACAGGTGGATCACTTGAGGTCAGGAGTTCGAGACCGGCCTGGCCAACATGGTGAAACACCGTCTCTACTAAAATACAAAAATTAGCCTGGCATGGTGCTGAACACCTGTAGTACCAGCTACTAGGGAGGCTGAGGCAGGAGAATCGCTTGAACTCAGGAGGCAGAGGTTGAAGTGAGCTGAGGTCACACCACCGCACTCCGGCCTGCGTGGCAGAGCAAGACTCCGTCTCAAAAAAAAAAAAAAAAAAAGAACATAATTTAGTTTCTTTTACAAGGATAAAGTCATTACATCTTAACACAGTCTTAAAGAAGAAACCATTTTCCAAAATAAGCAGCAGCGTGGCAACAGTTTGTGCTACTGTGAAAACACCTAACATCTCTGCACCTCAGACAGCAGGATTCTCATGCCTGCATCTGCGTTCAGTGGGCTGCAGAGCCATGGCTGAAGTTTATGAAGAAAGTCCGACCCCATACTGATATACAATTAGGAAGCAGTATTTTCATTGTGTTTTCAGATCATTTTAGGTATTCTCTGCTGCCAAATGTAACAAGTGGCACTTCCGTACAGGCTGTCTGCAACACAGAGTCTGTGCTCTGGTCGACGGGCCTTTCTGCCCCAATTCCTTCTAAGTCGACTGGTCCGTCTTGCACTTGAATGGCTTTTACCAGCACACGATTTTGTAATCACACATTGGTTAGAAAATACTGGTTCAGAGTTATGAGCGGCTTCCACATTTCATTATATGTCCAAAAAACAAAACAAAACAAAACAAAACAAAAAAAACAAAAAAAAAAACCCCACATCAGTATCACCATTGGTCACATGAGAAAGTGGTGGACACAAGATTTTTATGTTTTAATATTCACTGGAAAGCTCAAATGTCTATCATTGGGAAAAATGTAAGGTACTTTCCTTGAGATGAAAGTCATTTTGTTCATTTTTCAGGCCACACCTGCAAATACCTCCATCTGAAGTGGCATCTTTTGTAAGTCATTCTTTATATAAAGGCGGCCGTTAGTGGAAGAAGTGGTTCTGCAGGTTCATAGTTCAGAGGCACCAGTGCTCTCCCAAGAGATAACCATAAAATCCACAGAAGACGCACCTGTGCACACTTCCTGTTTCTCACTCAGAACATTCCAGAAGGAACCCTGAATCCCAATGCCACAGCGGGACTGAAGTTTGCTCTCACCCACACAATAAACCCAGGGAGCTCCCCCAGCCCCCACCCCGAGGCCACAGCCTTGGTCCTCTATCTGGTCTAGGGGGGCTCCTGCAGCTCCAGCCTAACAGGGAACAGAAGGCACCCACATGTCACAAAGCCCTCCCAAGGCCCAGCGAGCACTTCTGCTTATGTGCCAGCCAAGTGCGTTTGACAATTCTACAGCCAGCTGTACGGCAGGTAGCGAGGTACCCAGCAAATACTCAGGGCTCACGTTACTAAGGAAGGTGCACAGCGAGGTACCCAGCAAGTACTCAAGGCTCACGTTATGGAGGAGGAAACCAGGCAGATAGTGAGGTACCCAGCAGGGTTCACGTTACTCAGGAGGAAAGGAGGGTAGAGACAAGGGGGCTGGAACAGTCTGTCATAAGCTTTAGCATTTACAAGGCTCGCTGAAGATTATCTGATTTGATCGTCACAACAGCTCACAAGATAGGCAGAGGCAAGACTATTTTCACTTCATAAAAAGAGATCCCGAGAACTGATGATGACCACGTGCTCTTCCCACAGGCTCCCAGAAATCCTCCTCAAATCATCTCTCAGTTGTATACATGTGATAATATCTCAGTCACGTCCCCTCTCTGCAGGGGGATTTAACTGCCGCCCTGCCGTTCCTTCGCACCCCTGCCCTCTCCTGCATTTCAGCCATGCCCACCATCCATGGGGAGTCTGCACCACCCCACCCCCGCTGCTGCTGATGGCTTGGGTCACGCTTACCTTTCATTTCCACCTACAGGGACCTGTTCTTCCTTCAAATGCAGCTCAAACTCACTCATTGTGTGAAGCCTTTCCAGCCATCTCAACCGTCATGTGTAAAATCAGTGTGTGGAATGCTTCATTTAGGAGGTGCTTATGTTGGCTGTGATCAGGACCAAATTCTGAGCAAACCAGGTGGTCCCCTCTCCCCATCTCTGCTCCAGTGCACTTAAAACAAGGATTCCTGGAAGCATCTTTTTAGTCCAATTCATGCATGAGTCTGCCCCACACACTGCAGAAAAGCCCTGATGGTCGGTGGTCAGGGCTCAGGGCCCCCCAGGTAGGTAAGGAGAGCTTAGTGCCCTCTCTGGAGTTGTCGCTCAGAGACCCACGGCTGGAAGGGAAGAAAGTTGCATCCTGTGAAACATCTAGGCCCCGAGACCCACTCAGGAGTGGAAAACGGGGAAGGAGCCTTGAACAGACCCTCGGGAGGGCAGACAGTGGGAGCCACGGAGGCCACCAGGAAGGAGGGAGGCAGGCAGTGAGGCCACAGGTGATGTGGCCGGGAGGGAGGTGTTGTGACCAGAGGTGAGGTGGTGGGCGGATGACACGGCGTGGTTTGGGGAGGAGATGTGGCCAGGGGCAATGTGGCCAGGGAAGAAGACACAGCTGGAAGGAAGTGACAAGAGGGGTCTCCAGGCCCCAGACTGTGCCTGATTTATAGATGACATTTTACTTAAGATGTTATATCTACCTTTAAAGAAAAGTAGCAATTTCGACCATTGTGTACATTTAAAGCACGGTACAAATTGAGCACATTTCCCAAACCAAAGAACCGGGCATTGAAGAAAAAATTCATTTAAGATCAGAAATAAAGAGATCCTACAGCTCTTCCAGTCCAATCCCCACCCTAACGTGAATGGGGGGAAAAGGAAGTAGATTCTAGTCAGTCAGCATTAAAGGCAAAACCGATCCACTTTACTTTCTAGACAGAAAACAAGAAGCTCATCAAGGAATCCCTACAAACAGTAGCTTTAGTAGTTCCCGAAATGCAAAATTCACCTACAAAGTCAATCATCTGCTAAGTGTGTATAGAGTAATTTTTTTCATTATTGCCTTCCTCATCTGCAGGGGCTTTTTTAGACCTTGTTTCCCCTTAATTGCCTCCAACACCCAGGAAATTTAAACCCCACAAGTAAACTGTGTCTCGATTCATGCCCAGCGTCCTTTGGAGCAGACAGTCCGTTGCTCTAAGACGTTCTTGTCACCTAAGCACCGAGTACAGCCTGAGAACGCACAACACGCACTCACACAAACTCAGACAGTCAACAGGTGAGATACGGCACGTGAGGAGGAAGACAAGATAAATGAGCTTCACCGTCACCCCAGATCCGACAAGAAATGACACACGCAGCCTGCTCTGGTGCAGGTGACTCCTGGAAAACAGCCAAGGACAGCATTTGGAGAAGCAGCACCGCAGGCCAGGAGGGTCTGGGGGCTTAAGAAGGGAGGGGCGCCCCGACCAGGTACTGGGGGATTCAGAAGGGAGGGGCTCCCCGACCAGGTGGCTGGGGGATTCAGAAGGGAGGGGTGCCCCGACCAGGTGCTGGGGCTTCAGAGGGGATTGGTGCCCCGATCACTTCCTGGGGGCTTGAGGCAAGGGGTACCCTGACCACGTGCTGGGACTTCAGACGAGAAGGCACCCCGACCGGGTCCTGGGGGCAGCAGGACAAGCCCAGGGTTCCGTCGTCACTTTTCACTCCCTACTCCCGAATCTCGCCCTGAAGTTGCAGCCAGTCCAGGTATTTATTTACCCATAAAATTAAGTATCTGTGAGTAACACAAGTCACTAATCCACACAGATCTGAGTCTACAGATACCTCCCAGAGACGCCACCATCCCTTCTGGTAGAAGAACAGCCCAGGGGCCCACGCTGCTAGGAAGGGAGACTGTCTCCAGCCTGACGCTGCAGAGTCCTCAACACAAAGTCTACCTTCTGGAACCATGCCGTCTCCTACAGAGGCAACTAGGGGCATGTAGGGTTTTTTAAAATCTTTTTTTTTTCTTAAGACAGAGTCTCCCTCTGTCACCCAGGCTGGAGTGCAGTGGCTCGATCTCGGCTTGCTGCAACCTCTGCCTCTCGAGTTCAAGTGATTCTTCTGCCTCGGCCTCCCGAGTAGCTGGAATTACAGGCGCCTGTCACCGCGCCTGACTATTTTATTTATATTTTTAAGTACAGATGGGATTTCACCTTGTTGGCCAGGCTGGTCTTGAACACCTGACCTCACATGATCCACCCGCCTCGACCTCCCAAACTGCTGGGAATACACGCATGAGCCACGGTGCCCGGGCCATATAGCTATTTAAATTTGACTAAAATTAAATAAAATTAGAAGTTCTCATTTACACTTCAAGCATTCAGTTACCCCCAGGCGGCCACTGACCAGAGGCTGGTAGAGATGTCACACTCCACACTGCAGAAGGATCTAGGGACGAAATGGCTCTAAGATCATCTCAGAATCTTTATGTTGAAGCTACTGAAGTTTTACTCTGATTATTATAGACATCAGCATTCTCCCACTTAAAAATGTCAGTGCTATTGCAATGATCAGATCTGTGACTTCCCATCAGCTCTTCTCTTCCTGGACAGAGAACTGTAGAGCATCTGCACTCTGCCTCCACACTAAGGGGTAGTAGAAGGCTCCGTGTAAAATCAGGGGGAGAAAAAAAAAATGAATCCCTAGTCCGCCTCTCCCCCTATGATTTTGTGAAACTCCTCTTAATATGCAGAATAACTGCCAGAGTTGCAATAAAGAAGCCGAGACGGGCGGATCATGAGGTCAGGAGATCGAGACCATCCTGGCTAACACGGTGAAACCCTGTCTCTACTAAAAAATACAAAAAAAAAACTAGCCGGGCGAAGTGGCGGGTGCCTGTAGTCCCAGCTACTTGGGAGGCTGAGGCAGGAGAATGGCGTGTACCCGGGAGGCGGAGCTTGCAGTGAGCTGAGATCCGGCCACTGCACTCCAGCCTGGGCGACAGAGCATGACTCCGTCTCAAAAAAAAAAAAAACAAAAAAAAAAAACAAAAAAAAAAAAACAAAAAAAAAAAAAAAAGAAGCATCCGTTGACCAGGAAGCAGCAGGGAAGCAAGAGAAGGGAGATGCAAAGACCCTCCGTTCCCTCTGGGACCCCAGACCCAGCCAGGACTGAGAAGGGCCGCACAGCCCAGCAGACCTGCACACCTGATGCGAACCATACACACGGCTTCCCTGGGCCTCGGTCCCCTGCTCTGCCCTCACTGGCCACTGTGGCTCTGGGTAGAGGCAGCTCCCTGAGCCCCAACACCCACAGCCAGTCCCCTCCTTGCAGGTCTCAGCTGTGCTCTCACTGCCTCCCTGACGCTTCTCATCATCCGCGTACCGTGTCCACTCTACCCCACAGCCCTTGCTACCGCCCACCCCACCACGGAGCCTAGCACACAGCAGGTGCCCAAGACGCCCCAGTGGGCGGGCATGCCAGGGTAGGGCTTGGAGTTCCAAGGGCCTCGTCCTGCATAACACCACAAACGCCACGAAGGCTGTGGAAGGGGTCCAGGTTTCAGGCCTGTACTCAGCTTCTCCTGGCCCCCGAGGCCAAGAACCTAGCAAGGGAGCGCAGCCGGAAGCAGGGTCCCAAACCCCCTTCATGCTCCTCAAGAGGAAGGGGGCTTCGGGGCACAACCCCACGAGCGTCTTCCTCCTGCCAGGCTGCCTGTCACAGCCCCGACACCTTCACAGCAGGGAAACCCACTCCTGTGAGGAGAAAACCACCAAGTACAACAGGAGCCACGTCCCCCGCAGCGTCTGCTGAGCCCAATAGCGACAGCAGCAGCCGGGCCCCCACTCAGCACACACCGACTCCGAACCCGCCACGCACACCACAAGGCCGACCATCTTGAAGCTCAGCTTCCGCTCGTCAGGGCCCTCTTCCAGGAGAGCTCGGCATGTCTATCTTCCCTGGGCTCACAGAAAGGAGTGGGACCCAACCCCGAGTGTGCACAAAGTTAAGCTCCCACTAGCTGTGCAGACAACCTCCCTAGCCCTGGACTGAGAAGGGGCCAAGCGCAAACAGCCATATTTTGCCCGCACAGGTACGGAATTCAGTCAGCTCTCTCAATGAAGTCGTGACAGGTCAACTCCAGGCTCCTCAGTGCTCTGGGGTTCACCTCGGGCCACTGCACCTTTGAAACGTGGCTGTGGACTCCTCTAGGGTGCTCACTTTCACGGCCCATTTCATTCAGACACTGCAGGCCCCTACCGTGGTGTCACTACCCAGGACACCCCTGCTGGCATCCTCTGAGATGCTGCTGCAGCTGCTGTGATCTGAGAACAGCCATGCACAGGCATCAAAGGGAGGAATTCTCAAGTCTCCTCCAGGGGCAGTGACTACAGCTTTGAAAGACGTTGCACTGAATCCTGGGTGAGCCTGGCTTGGTCCGCAATCTAATCCGGGTTGCTGGGGAGACACACTCTGTTGTAATTGACAGAGGCTGTGGGTTGCAGCTCTACCAAGACTGATAATTGCAACTAGTCTGAGATTTACTATCCATACTTTCTATTTGATGTTTCAAAGGAAAGCATCGTGAAGTTCCAGTAGCAAGGAATTTTCTACAATCTATCACATTAAGATACAGCAGAAATGTAGCTAAAATGTTCATAGGGTCTATGCAGAGGAAGAGATGGGTCTATTTCAGGAAAAGTGCTTGCTGGCTTTTTAGAAACATAGTGAAATCCCTGACAAGTAAAAGGTTGTTTATACTTTTTCTTTGGAACAGAGGGAAAGTTCTTTCTTATTATTTGAATACATTAACTATATTTAAGTGTTCTGGTAGACTGAGTATTAAATATTCAAAAGGAAGTAATTCTGTTCGGTCTATTTCATTCTTTAAATGTAGCTTTCAAAAACTGACAAATACCTGGCCGGGTGCAGTGGCTCACGCCTGTAATCCCAGCACTTTGGGAGGCCGAGGCTGGTGGATCACGAGGTCAGGAGATTGAGACCATCCTGGCTAACACGGTGAAGCCCTGACTCTACTAAAAACGCAAAAAATTAGCCTGGTGTGTTGGCGGACACCTGTGGCCCCAGCTACTCGAGAGACTGAGGCAGGAGAATGGCGTGAACCTGGGAGGTGGAGCTTGCACTGAGCCGAGATCACACCACTGCACTCCAGCCTGGGCGACAGAGCAAGACTCCATCTCAAAAAAGAAAAAATAAATAAAAAGTGGAAAACACCCCATATCTGCCCTGGCTCCGGCCATCTCCATGGAGTGGACAGAGCTTGAGAAAAGCTCACTGTGGAGGCGTAGAAGGCCAGGCCGGGCCGGGCCGGGCCTTTGCTCAGCAGATGAGCAAGAGGGTCAGCCACCCTAGTGAAGAAGCCCATGTTTGCTATGTTACTGATGATACCCCACATAAATTTCTATTTGCCTCCCACACAGACCTGGGATCTATGTTTGAGCAAGCGACTCATACCAACAGTCCCTCCATGCCATCATTTCCCTGACCTCCCCCAGAAAAGCCAGGCCAGGCAGCGTCCCCACACGGGCACTGGGGCCCAGGAAGATCCTGGTCCTGCCCCTCTTCTCTCTCGTCCCTGCAGCACCCTGGCTTGCTGTGGAAGCCCAGCAGTGCTGGCTGAACCCACGTTCACCTGGGGCATTCAGAAGAAGCCTCTGTGCAGAAATCAACTGGGAAGGAGGGCTGTGTGTGCTGGTGCTGGCAGGTCACTCCAATGGATTTGCAGAACTCAGTTTTCAACACAGGTGCGCCACCAAGTCCCTCAAGCCCTTTGTGAGCCTAGAGCCACAGAGCCATTTGCGGCATTCTCACAATCTCTAACAACCCTGCACAGAGGCCCTGTTTTTCCAAAGGACCATAAAATTTTCCGTGTAGACAAAGTTTGACATAATGAAATAAAGTGAAGTCACCACTTCTATTTTCTATTAATCCATTCATTCAAACAAGTATCTCTTGAGTATGTGCATCGAATACTGTGGAATTAGGATTTAGTCCATGCCTTCAAGAAATATACATCACAGAAGAAAAGGTATAGCTTGTAACTAACAGTGCTGAACAGGCAAGAAATAAACATCATAGAAGGAAAGGTAGAGCTTGTAAGTAACGTCATAGAAGGAAAGGTGTAGCTTATAACTAACAGTGGTGAACAGGACAGAATTTCACAGGCTCATCAGGAGCCACCGAGGAGGAAGCCATGATTCACATCCACCTGCAGTAGATAAATGTTTCCCGGATAAAGTAACTTTTCTACAGTGATATCTGCTCCTTATTGTTTAATCCTGCTCGATAGGGTATTAAATTACCACTTTATGTGCTGCTTATATAAAATACATCATTGTCAGGGGAGGTTATAAAATAATACTTCACACAAGCTTGGGCTGTGAATGGTGTGAGGCAATGGGACGATGTGTTCCCGTGTTCTCGAGACGCAGAAGGGTCAAGACCCTGCTTCCCTTCTCCTCCCCACCGCCCTGTTCCCAGGTGAGGGGTGGAGGCAATGCCGCCGGGCAGTCCTAGAGCTGGCTCCAGGGCCAGGACAGCACGCCCAGACTCTCTGTGCCCCATGTGACAAATACAGACTGTGGGGCAATCACCAATTTACCTGGCAGTGGGGAGAGTCCTTCGTCAAAAGCCTGTGCTTCCAGGAGCCAGGACAAAGCAGGAGCCCCTAGGAAAACAGTTCCGGGTGCTCCTGAAACCTGGGCAGAGTCACAGTCTGGCAGGAAGCACCAGTGATGCAGGTGTGCCCAAGACTGGGAGGATGGCCAGATGCCTGGAGACCAGACCGGCCTGTAGGAGATGACCACCTCTCTCTGGCTCATTAGAAACAGACAGTCTGGGCTTCACTTTTGTATGTGGAGTCTCACAGTACAGAAATATCACAAAGGGATTAGACTTCGTATACCCCAATTTTTTAAATTAAAAAAACACAATTATTTCAACTAATTCTAAATCCAACAAAGAAAAATAAATAAGTATATAAACGCATACATCCAAAATGTAAACCACAATCTCTTTACCCATAGGAGACCCAAAATTTAGTTTACCTTTTCTTCAGTATTATCACTTTTTTTTTTAAGCCATTACTGAGGTGTCTCCTCACCGCCCCATGAGGAGGTTCATGGGCTCTTCAGGGCTGTTTGCTGTTTCATCGTTTTTTAGATTTAAGGGCAGGATCATTTTCCCACACTTGCTTGCTTCCCTGATCACCAATTTTTCACAAGGACATCATTGTGCCTCAGAAAACCTAGTAACTGAACTTCATTAAAAGTGAAAACAATAAGGACATGTTGGCTGCTATGACAGCATCCTCAGTCACCGAATCTCCCTGGGGGACCCGACACACCCCCAATCTCCTTGGAACTCCAGCATGCAGGTATCGCTGTGGCGGACAGGACTGACCTACCCTGGGGGGGCATGAAAGCAAAGAGAAGAGAAAGCAGGTGACTCATTTAGGAAACTTCGGTGATTCTCTCGAGTCACGTTTCTCAAGGTGTCAGGGGAGAGCCACATGCAGGGAACCTCCTTGGCCTGGCAGGTGGCAGACTCCTGGGACCCTCCTCAGACACGTTAATCAGAGAATCTAAAGGCGGGTAGACTCTGAAAAGTATCTGTAAAGGAAGGACTTAGCTCTGCTGTGACCCCACTACACATGGGGTCACGCAGGATGCTGCTTCCGGCGTCCAGTCTCCATTTCACTCTCCTGGGAGGAACACCCGTCAAGTCACAGAGCACGGTCTTCAGCGAACACCTTCCTGCGCGACCTCCACTGTCTCCCAGCCCTGCAGGAGTAGCCGCCGAGTAGGGGAAACAAGTCTTTGCTCCTGACCTGGCCACCTTGACGCTGGGCATAAGACCAGCACTGCTACGTCTCTGGGGAAAGGAGCGGCCCTGGGCAGGAATGCACTTGGCAGCCCCGGGGAGTGGCCAGGTGTGGACGACCAGGCCTCTGCCCGCAGACACGTCAGCACGGCATCCTGGAGCAGAACTTCCAGCCCAGCTGAGCCTACAGATGGCTGCAGCCCTGGACAGCATCTTCACAGTGACCCGGGGGACTGGGCCACAGCCGCTCAGCAGGGCTGCCCTGAATTTCCAACCTGAAAAAGCTGTACAGTCGTACGTGTATGTTGCCTTAAGCCCCTAGGTTTTGGGGTCACTTATCACACAGCGACAGACAGTGGATGTGCACGGACTCCCAAGGCCACGATGGCCTCTGCCGGCCTCACCCGGGCTGTCTCATCTGTTCCCGTGACATCACGTTTCTCAGAGCCAAAGGCTGCCAGGGCCCCCTCTTTTCTTCACGACGTCGTTACAAGCTCACGATACAAACTGAAAATACCCAATATGTAAAATACAACGTATGACGCAATACAGGGTGAACGCGCAGGCACATACACAGGCGAAACAGGCGCATGCGCGAAACAGGTGTATGAACACAGGAACAGGTGTACATGCATGAAAGAGGTGAACGTGTGAAGGTGTACACGCGTCAAACACGTGTGCATATACACATGAAAGCACCAGACATGAAGGGCTGTCTTTGGGAGCCTGGTTTTTAGACATCTCCCTCACCCTTTTACATCTGCACGATCACAAACACAGCACACCACACTACTGAGGGGAAGCCCCAGCTTCTCATGGGGGCACATGAGGCTTTTTATTTATGCCACAGGTTGCATCACTACATCCTAGAACTGCAAGGCCCCCCACTGCCAGGACTGAGTCAGGTACACCCTGTGCTCCAAGGACCAGACCGCCTGCCAGCCCATACGGACCTGCCCCTCAGATGGTGCAGCTGCTTCTAAAACAGAGGCTCAGCCCTACCCAGAGACCTGCAGTACCTATTATTAAATCAAGACTTGGCTGTGGGTAAACGTGAAGATTTTTATTAAACATGACTCTGGAACATTCAAAGGACCATAACTGAATGCTCCTTTCACAGCCACGGCGTGTCCAGACGCTCATGGAGAAGGCCAGGGCGTGGGAACCCATGGAGCCCCGACAAAGCAGACTCGGAGCTGAGTGGCGCAGTTAGCACCGATTTTGTTTGACACTTGCCTTTTATATTCAGAATAAAATAAAAAACAAGACGCAAAAATAGCTCACATTCTATTTCAATTCTCTATTTTTGTAGTAACTGGGCCCCTTTCCCTCTGCTTTCCCAGCCAAGCGATAAATAGGCCCAGCTGGGATTTGTCAAAGTCTGGACCTCTGTTGTAGAGTAAGTGAGGAGGGTAGGGAGGGGAGCAGGAGTGGTGAGGAGGATTGGGGGATAGGGAGGGACAGAGGAAAGGAGAGAGAGAGAGAAACCCCCGAGGACTGGAGGCAGGAGGGATGCTCCCTGGCAGCCTCAGGTTCCCCATTCCAAGGTAACTGAGCTGGCATCACGCACGCGGTACCGTCATATGACTTGGCTGACACACGCCAGAATGACAACAAAATGCTTGAGGAGAAGACTAAGCACCAGCATCTTCAGATTAAGGTAGTGTCCCGGTTTCACGCTTGCCTTGTATGACATTGTATAAATTGTAAAGATAACACATTTTCTTACCAGCCACGCTGTTCCCCAAATACTAACTATAACAAAGATCATACAGCATCTGAGTACTGAGCGTGTGTTAAGCCCGGTGAGGTAGGCATCATTTACTTTGCTAGAGAAAGAAACAGGCTCTGAGAGAAACTTCCTGAAGCCAGGCAGCTGTCTCCAAACCCACCTCGTGCCTCCTGACCCTGAAGGTGGAGGACCCAAGTCATTCACGTCAATAATTTACCTACATGCGTGTCAGATTGAGATTCAGCCCCCAGATCTAATCATCTCTATGCAGGAATGTGTCAGGAAGGTATACAATTCTATGAGTTCGACCTGGGGGAACAAAGGCAGGCACCCTCGACACAGATGTAGGGCGGAGGTGGGCGCCCAGCGCAGGAGCATGTCCAGCCCTGCCCAGTCATACGGCCACCCTGCCATGCCAGTGCAGGAGCCGCCACCGCGTCTCGGGGAAAAGCAGCTTCTCCTGCACAGGAATCTACCCCTGAAAGTGTGCTCCTGAGAAGGTGTGGACCAACATCTCAGAAATTAGACACCGTGTAACACGCTTATCTATACAGGCTGCCTATGTCAGGGAATCACCAATAATTCCCATCTCGCCATCAATTATTTCTGGTAAATACTGGTTATTCTAAGTTAACTGAGGCAACACAAGAACAATATAATGGAAATGTCAGAGTCAATCAGCTCCATCTGCTGAAGAGCTGGGACTAATGATGAAACCTAAGGAATCCTGGAGAACGCAGCAGGATCCCAGACCCCGCGGACCACCCCAGCCTCCTTCCACAGGAGAGTTAGTCGTGGGGCCAAGGAACGGCTTTCCAAGGAATCTCAGAGGATCTCAAGGTCGTGAAAGTTTAATGGGAATTGAATATTTGCATCTGAGTCACACGAGCACATTAAAAGTAAAATTTCCTCTTTCCACTAGAATTATGAGCTTGCGGCGGCGACACTGGCTGTATCTCATGCTCGTGAGATGTTTGGGCACAGCCGTGCATCTCTGGTGAATCATTTATAATAATATGAAAGAAGTGCTTGGGCCCTCGATCCAGGACCACAGACCCCACCAACGAGGGTCTAAACAGGACAAGCCTCGGCCTGGAGAGGCTGGTGTCTGTGGGGGCTGGGAGGAGCACCAAGGAAACTCAGGGGCAAGCCCCACCCAAGCTCGGCATGTCCTACCCCACGCAGTCGACATCAGCCAGAGGGATCTTTTGTTGTTTTTTGTTCAGGAAGGAACATATTAAAAAGCCCGGGGCCCAGGGCCTGGACTCCTCAAAGCTCTCCACAGAGCCGGGTTAATTGGCACCTTCCGTCATGTTAAAATCAACTATATATGGCTGCTGAGGGCATCTCAGAGCAGGTGCAACGCTGAGCTTTCTTGCTGTCTGGGGAAAGCAGGAATTCCAGGCCTCTGCCTTCCTACCTCCCCAGAGGCTCTAGCCCAGATGAGCTCAACTTCTCCCAGGTGAGGAGCACAGAAAAGCTTCCCACATGCCCCTCAGGTCACACACGAGCGGTGCAGACCCTTGCACCTTGGCACGAGCCCTCCCAGAGGCAGAAGCCCAGCCCTGTGGCCCCGGCCTGGCAGGAGGCAGCTGCTGGGGCCCCTGCTCAGGGTTCAGCACAGCGAGGTCCAGCCACAGCAGGTGAGACATCCACCATCCGGCCATTCATCTTTAACCTAAAACAGACACAGGAATTTGGCAAGGGGTTCCTTCCCCTGACAAACCCATCCTTCCTGTTCTCATCTCTCCCTCCTGCCCCAGTACTGCGCCCAAGGCCTGACTCCCAGTTTCACAGGGAATCCAAGACAATTAAGATTTTGAGAAACTGGGAGCTACACAGAAAATGAGTCGGTAAAGCCAGTGTCCACTGATCCTCCCCTCCCCACAGCGGAGAACAGTCCTCGGGATAAAACCCACGGGGCAGGGAAGACGCGATCAAGGTGGGCAGGACAGAGGAGCCACAAAGCAGGTGGTTCGGAGAACAAGGCCACGTGAACACAAAGCTAAAGTGCTCAGCGGCTGGAAGACAAAACACAGGAGACAGAAACACTGACCATTTAAAAAGAAAAGAAAAAAAAAGCCTCACTCTTAAGAGTCCATCAAGATTTAAGTTCTCAAGTCACAGTGTATCAGCACAGACTTCTCATAATGTCTGAAACTTGGCACAGTAAACACGTGAATCAGTTCTCCCAAGTCCATCGTTTTCTTTGATGAGCCTCTTGAGTCTCAGGCTGGTTTCAAAGTAAGCCCTTCTCTGTTTGTTGATGATTTAATAATTAACATACTTGAAAACACATTGACTTCCAAATTAATCTGCTAATAAAATATTAATTACTACACTGGCTGTCATCCACAGAAAAAAACACAATCACTTTCTGGTTTTAAAAACATTAGAATTCGAAGCCCCTTTGCCCATCTGAACAGCCCCTGCTTTTGACAAGGGCATTCCAAAGCTAATCTGAAAAACTAGTCCAGGCCATGATCGCTGGGGGGTCGGACTTGCCTCATCACCCTACCTCCCTTCTGGAATTAGACAGAACTTAGACGCTTAGTCTGATGGGAAACATTTACAATCTATTCTCTCCAAAGCTACCTGGAGGATTTCCTCCACATGACAAAGCCTTGGTCTCCACAACCCCTTATCTGACAACTCTCTTAACCAACTGTCAATCAGGAAATTTTCGAATCTACCTATGACCTGGACACCCCTGCTTCCAGTTGTCCCACCTTTCCAGACCAAACCCATGTACATCTTACATTTATTTGATTGATTGTCTTATGCCTCCCTAAAAGCTATAAAACCAGGCTGGGCTCTGACCACCTTGGGAATACGTTCTTAGGATCTCCTGAGGGCAGTATCAAGGGCCATGGTAACTCATTTGGCTCAGAATAAATCTCCGAATGCTTCACAGAGTTTGACTCTTTGCTGACATGGTACCTTTCATGGGTATTCATCTGGGGGACTCACAATCAACCGGAGGCATCAGTTGCCCACTGTGCAGAAGTCTCTGCAGGACTGAGCCTCTGGCACGGGGACTCCAACCCCTGAAGCAGCAGCTCTCCCACGTCCCACGGCCTGATAGACCTGCACCTCCCGGGCTTCTCATTTCAGAGTCTCAGCAACAAATCTACCAAATGTCATCAACATCACAGAATATTCCTCGAGGCTTTTGGCTGTTGTTTCTCCCCAAGTTTACTCTAGAATCAGAATGGCAACACTCGGAACAGGATGGTTCTCAGTCACCAACCCTCCTGGTAAATACACTGTCTCCAAGGCCCTTTCCCGCCAGTCACAGCTTCCTTCATGTCAGGCTCGAAGACCACCTCCCCAAGAAGGAAACCTCTTCAATCCAGCAACCACAGCTCCTGTTCCCATCTAGAGCTTGTCTGCCAGGAAGGGAAGACTCCTCATTCCAGAGACAGCAGGTGCCACAAACTCAGGGTATTAGCCATTGCGAAGGCAAACACTCATGAAATTAATAGACTTTTTCCTCCTTGGATACTGACGTTTTCTCTTCTGGAGGTCAGCCAAGGCCATCTGCACGAGTCACGAGCGTGATGGCTCCAGCCCCTCCTTCAGTGTCAGGAGTGTGGCTCCACTCTGAGACCCTCCTGCATCAGCCAGGCCATGCACCTGTTCCCACGACTGCTGTCAGCGGACTACAGCGATTCTAAGATAGTCAGCAAGCTGACGTTCCGAAGGAAGCATTTTAAAGAAAAATGTGTAAGTTTTATTGCATGAAATCAGCTACATCTTTTGCTACTCCAGAGGCTTGTTTTGCTTTCCTCAAGGTTCTCTACAATGATCCTGACAGTCAAGGTTCCCAGTTACAGGCAGAGGGTTGGGCAGGCCGCGTCTGATGTGTAACACACACAGAGGATCCACGTCAAAGGATTTTCCCTGTTCACCAACATCATCAGGACAAACTTTAAACAGTAATAATCTGTCTGTCTGGAAAACTGAGCTCACTTGAGGACTAATGCAACAAATGTATTTGACAAAGTTGCAGGTGGACGTTTTAGTGAATGAATCACTATTTCAAGGAGGATAAAGGCTCACTATTCAAAGGCATGTTTTTGTCAAGTTTTCTAATTTCAGCTTCATGCATTTAAATCATGAAGTGAGACTTGTACCTGATACATTACAGAATCTCTACAAAATAGACAAAATTCCAATTCTGTACCTTCACTCTCATTCTTTTCCATATGTGTACAGATGGTCGTAATTTAAGTTGGCATTGCAACAGGATTTCTAAATTAAACTGTCTTCTACTTTAAACACTACGTGTTAAACATTACACGTGCCATTGTTCAACATTTATAGCAGGGTCTGTATGGCCCATTTTAAAGATTTCTTCCTCACTAAAAACAAGCGTTTAAACAATAAATGGTCTACTCTAAAATATTCTAGAGACAGAGATACATTTGGAGAGTGGACACACTTAACACAGAAGTCCGCAACATCAAACAGGCACAACCGGCAGTGAGGGTGGAAAGGGCGCCATGTGAGTGCCCCTAAAAACACACACAAGCCTGGCTGCTTAAAAGGAATGAATATAGCTCAACACTCCTATGTGAACATTGATGTGTCTACTGCCTTACAGAATCCTCCTAGCTGAGCTGCAGGAATCTTCTTTGGAACCTTTTCTCACCTACACTGCCTACAGGTGCCCACTGGGCTCCCTGGGCAGTATCATGTCTTTGTTTAGAATATCACACTATTTGGAGGCCTGTTTAATCCCAAGTCAGAGCCTTATCATAACTCAGACACCATCCCTCAGGGCTTGTGGGCCAACTTCGGCTAATGCAGGCTGCTCCACAGTGCCCTGCAGATGGGCTTGGTGCATCCACACGATTTTAAGATTTGGGGCTGCCGTTTTCTGCAGTCACAGATGCGGACTTACAGATTCATCATGACTGAAGGCAGCACGTATTTTTATGTGCCTTCTGTAATGGTAATAATCATGGCAACATTTCCCCGATCCTTAGAAAAGCCTCCTAACAGCAGTTGCATTCCACCCCCTTCCTTAAAATTAATAGAATTTACCAAACTAGGTGAAATCAGTCTTCATGAGAAAGTGAGAAATCAGTGTTCACACAATGGCATAGTAGCTGGGCATAGAGTGTACGTCAACATCCCAAACTAAGCACCCATCACAGTTATTCCCAACTTGCAGGAAAGCTAGAAAAATTAGAAGGCTTAAAACATAATTATAAATGAAAATAACAAGAAATCAAAGTTTTTGAGGAGCATTTGTTAGCCAAGCAAGGAAAGCCATTAACCAGTGCTGATTACATTGCATTTGATTACAGCAGCCAAAGACGTGTCAAGAGGAAGAGACTTTTAAAGATTAGTCTTTCGGTAAGAATGGTTGCTTAACAAGTTCAGACTACTGGGGTATACCAATTATCAATTAAAAAGCAAGGCAAACTAGTGTGAGTCATTTTCCTTAATGCGTCAAAAATTACCACATTGGCCAAGCTGGTCTCCAACTCCTGACCTCAGGTGATCTGCCCGCCCCGGCCTCCCAAAGTGCTGGGATTACAGGCGTGAGCCACCACGCCTGGCTGAGAACTGTTTGACAGAGGCTGAGGGGAGGCTCCTGTCCCTTCCTGGGACATCCACATCCCACCCAGTTTCCCATATCGACTATGACACTCGAAGCCTCACAGCAAGGGCAGCTGCATCCCCGCAGTTCTCTGCACTCATGCCACAGCTGCGTGAGCAGCCGCAGCCCTGGAGCTGCCACTCAGCCTTATCGTGCTGGCACAAGCATATCAGAAACTACCAAGCCCCCAAGAGGGAGGATTGGGGACCCAGGGGAGTGAACCAGGAGGGAGGAATGTGGCCCAGGAGAGTAGGGAGGCGTGGGGGCCCTGGGGAGTGAACTATGAGGGAGGCGTGGGGGCTCAGGGGAGTGAACCAGGAGGGAGGCGTGGGGGCCCAGGGCAGTGAACCAGGAGGGAGGAGGGTGGAGTTCGGCCCAAGGAGTGAACCAGGAGGGAGAAGTGTGGTCCAGGGGAATGAGTCAGGAGGGAGGAGGGAGGAAAGCGGTCCAGGGAATGAAGCAGAAGGCTCTGGGGGTAGCAAGTTCACACACCACAAATACCTCCCAATCCATCCGCGTGCAGGGAGGGGATGGAAACCACACAGGACCTGCAGCACTTTCTCCTCGCAGATGAGGAGTGAGGATACCGACTCACGCACAATATCAGAGCTAAATTTCTACCACGGTGGGGAGACGCTTCATAGACCCAAATGGGTACAAAAAGAAACCAATCATACAAGATCAGTGGATGGAACGGGATCAGAAATTTAAGCCTGTAACGAGTTTTCAGAAAAAACTTCACTTGATCTGCAAGATGACTGCAGCTCTGCTTGATCATTTCTGCAAATGTCTAACTCGCGATGAGCCATCTCAGAGCCGTTCAAGAGGAGTAACAAAATCAAAACGCCAAGGCATCCTCCGTATTTTAGATAGCCTGCAACAGTATGGAAATGAGCAGCAGTGCCAGAGCTTTCAAGTTTGTTTGAAGTAAATTCCAGCATGAGGGCAGCATCTTCCTGGCTGAAGCAATGAGGTGGGCTCCTGCTCACCGCATGGGAGACCAGCTTTCAGCTAAACTGCTGTTAAGGGTCTGCAAACCATGATCCCCGACCGAGCCTTGGCCAGGGATTTTTACACGTTGAAGTTTTCACAAAAGAAATATATGCAGAGACTTCTGTGGCCCTCAAAGCATCACACGTTGCCTACTCTGCCCTTTACAGGAGCTTCTAGCTTTGCTGTCAGTTACAAAGTGTTTCTATAAAATAATGTCACTGATTCTCAAGCATGCCAGGAAAAGTCACACTTCTCAACAACCCTCAATGGAGATGCACCATCCTGTGTTTCACACAGATTTTAGATTTTTAAAAGCCAAAACAAGGGAGGTAATTCAGCTAAGTATTATAGTAACACAATTTGAGATACTTAATGATGTGTGACAACAGAATACTTGGCATTCCTGTGAGGCAATAAACTAGCTCAAAAACAAAATAACAAATCAAAGCATGTTTTGGCCTCTCAAAGTGATCAGTGAAATTGGAAATAACATTCAGTTAAATGACACTTAAAAAAAAAAAAAAGCACAAATAAAACAAATACTACTACACCATCACTCCTTAAATTTATTTAACTACTGCTGCCAAATAAAATGGAGAGACTTCTTACTGCAGGGTAATAATCGGCCATTGTCATCATGAAATAGACCGCTGTGCAGGCTCAGGCCCTCCAGCCCACAAAGGCAGGGGGAGGGAGGAGAAACGATGGCCAGAAACAAAGGGACAGGGCAACCATGACCTAGTCAGCAATTGTACCCTCCCACCTTTCTTCTGGACTTACAATTTTGGAGCCATCTGGGTTTACCTTCCTATGTCCATAAGTCAGCCAGTTCTCGAAGCCAGAAATCTACAATGCTTCTGGCAGCCAAGTCCTCTCGGCCTTCCCCCATGTTTTAGGGCCTCATCAGCTCACCCCTGGATAGTATCAATGGCCTCGGAGCTCCAGTCAACCTTGCACTCCACAGACTCAAGTATGCCAAGAGCCACTCCAGGCTGCCACTGCCATGACCAAAGGCTTTCAGAGACAGTCGCCAGCACTGCACAAATCCATGTGGCTTCACCAGGCGCAAAGCGGCTCCAGCATTCCATCCAGTCTGTCGCTGCTACCATAGCTGTGAGTCTAGGATGTGTCAGGAAGGGAAGGAAGACACCATGTACCTCATCTCATTTAAGCTTCAGTGTCACAAGGTGGATTTTGTCGTGCCCGTTTTATGGATCAGGAAAGTTTTAAGGAGGGCAAGCACAGGGCCCTGCTGACACAAGAGCAAGACCCGCAGAGGCCTGGGCATGACCCCCGCCCCACGCTCCCTGGGTCCTGATATCCACTCCTCCCCCGTGGGAGCCTGATCCTGGGTCTGCCTGAATTGCTACCATTCCTAAGACACGACTCACGTCTGCCCACCTCCTCCTTTATCTGTTTCCCGCAGCCCAGAGGCGTGTGTGCTCTTCCATCCAGACAGACATCACACTTCAGCACCTGCATCTGACATCACTTCAGCCAAAAGCTTCTCTCAAACCTCCCCACACACCTGCCGGTCACACAGGTCTGCACCCATCACCTTTCTCACACGAATTCTCACATATTCCTGTGTAGCACCATCCAACTGATGATAGTCTGAGAGGAGGAAGCGTTGTAGATAAGTCCACGTTCTACTTTGCTCCCAGCCCTCCGTCTTGCGTCTTGCATGAGGCAACCGATTAACAGCAATTTCATTTCAGCACAACATTTCCATTTGAAGAAACGCAGAGCATAGGGCTCTGGTCATAATTAAAAGCTTGTTTCATTTGTCATTTGAAATTCCATGTACTGCTGCAACAGCAGCACCCCCTCCTCGCCAGGCTCTGCCCTAAGGACATCTTTCTTCCGGCGCTCGATTCCCATCAGAACCCTGGCAGTGAGAGCCCCGCAGGTTTCCCAGCACCTCGGGCTGCGGCTTCCAAGCTGGGCCGGCACTGACAGGACCGGAATGGTGCCCCCAACAACTACAGGATTGGAAGCTGGTCGACTGCTCTGTAGAATGGAGACATGTTAGTAATCCCCGACATTTCCACTGACAGGCTGCTCAGGTAAACTGGGAAAAATCCACAAACTAGAAAGAATCCATGGGGAGGAGCACTTCTGTCTCCAACCTGGCAGCAAACGGTGGCTGTGCAGACGATCTCTTCAGGAAAACTATCGACTGTATCTCAGGTCAACAACAGCCCCGCTGAGGGCCAAAAAATCAGCTCCCCCTGGCCCTCACTTCCTAAGGGTCAGCCCTCCCAGGCCACCTCTCCTGGAAGATCAGCTCTGACGCACCCACGACGGTCAGGAACCGGCTCTGGGACACATTTCCCAGGCTCCTGCCCACCGCCCTCTCTCTTCTTCCTCCTCCATCTCCCTCTTCACTCCCATCCGCCCTCCCCCTTTCGCTTCCCTTCTCTCCTTTCCTCTCCCTCCCTCATTTCCTTTCAGCCCTCACCTTCCTCACTGCACTTCCCTATGCAACTCAGCGGACGCATTCTCAGGTCAGTAGAGTTTTCTTTCACTCTGTTTTTATTGCAATGATCATTCTTAATGAACAGAAACCTGTTTCGGACCATGTGGATGCCACCCCCTGACCAACTGCTGCCCCGCGGCTCCGTGTCCACTCAGTGACCTCACGTCGCAGGTGCCCAGCAGTATGGCTGTGACCAGGGGTAGCAACATGGGACATGAGAGAGGTATCCCAGACAAGAGGCCCTGCAAAGCCTCCCCAGCAAACCGGAGCAAGGCCCAGGGCGGTAGGGAGAGCGCCGTGCTCACGATGTAGGCAGTTCAGCTTCCGCAAACTGTCCATCGACTGCAACTTACTTTGTTTCCATGGTTACAAAAGAACCATAAGCATTCTGAAATATGTTCTTGGTTTCATGTGTTGCGAAATCTAAGCAACATTATAAGAAAAATCACTGAATTCTGCCTGAGGCTCTAGGGGTGTTTTCCTCTCTGAAAGGAGCCCCCTTCCAGGACTTGGGATTGAGTGACAGCCTTCAAAAATCACGGTTATCCTGGTGGTAACAGGGAACTCCTCAGCCCGCCAGGAGCTGGGGCCCTCGACAGCCCCCACGGTTCCAGACGCCAGTGTTCTAAGAATCACACATGTGCAGATAGCAAAGCTTGCTGCACACACGCCAGGTGCTAACAAGCCCCAAACGTCTCACTCATACTTGCTAACCACATCGCTTCTCTCAGCCTCCACGGCGTTTCACACTCTGCCTTTATATAGAGATGAACCATGCGTCCTGAGCGCTACAAAGATTCAACTCCTTCCGGGAAGAGGGGTGCATCTTTCCATCACGGGGTCCTCACTCCAGCTGGCACAGGATTTGCAGAGTGGGCGAGTCTAATGTTGATGACACTTTCTCAATATTCCCTTCACACCCCTCCAAAAACAAGAGTGCTGCCAGCTTCTTACCGACGTTGTAATGAGCAAAATATTTTTCTCTTATTTGTCACTTTTTAACGTTATACTAGTGAAGAATGTGACTCTGCATGTACACTGTAAGCACCCACACCGTGAACATTCTGCTCTCCTGTGACTGTATTCACAGGTCACAAGGACAAAACTTCTCCATAGTAGCCTATATATATATATATATATTTGTATATATATATTTTTTAACATGACTTCCACTCATCTGAAAGTCACAGATGTAGCTTTTCCTTCATAAAAAGATCCAAATGATACACAAACCAGGTTTAATAAACACATTGGTCCAGGTGGGAAAATGACCCCTCAGTCTCCCTCCCCTCAAAGACCAGGGCAGCCAGGAAACTGCGCTCTCCAGTAAATGACAGCCGGCAGGATTCCCTAAATAAGCAGCCGGAAGATTCCCATCTCGCAGAGCACACCTTTCAAGACTCAAGATGCCCCCGCTCCCTGAATATCCGACGAAGAACAGGGCTACCCAACGGAGGACTGAGGCAGTAAACAAACATGTATTTGGCCGGGGGCGGCGGTTTATGCTTGTAATCCCAGAACTTTGGGAGAAGGAGGCAGGCAGATCATAAGGTCAGGCGATCGAGACCATCCTGGCTAACACGATGAAACCCCCGTCTCTACCAAAAATACAAAAAATTAGCCAGGCGTGCTGGCGGGCACCTGTAGTCCCACGTACTCGGGAGGCTGAGGCAGGAGAATGGCGTGAAACTGGGAGGCGGAGTTTGCAGAGAGCTAAGATCACACCACTGCACTCCAGCCTCAGCGACAGAGCAAGACTCCGTCTGAAAAAAATAAAATAAATAAAATTTTAAAAGTTTTCAGCAAATAGCATCATCGACCCACAAATGAGAGGTACCGTTTTCATTCTAGGAGGGAAACACTACAAAGCACGTATATTTTAGCCCTGTAAGTGAATTCTTCGGGCATTCCTGTGTCCGCTATCAAATGCAGCACATCACCTCAAAAGGCAAAGTTCTATAAGTCGCATCCAAGGAAGGGAAAAATCATTCTAAGTTTTAGCCATCCAGTAAGAACCTGATCCAGAGAAGCCTACTTGTTCCAGACTCTAAGCGGCAATATATTGCTACAATGTAATGAAAACAAAGGGATAATTAAGAAAATTTCAATGCTAATAAAAGGCAAAAACATAATTAGATTTATTCTACTCTAGACAGAGCAGCCGGGCAGTTCACCCATACGTTATGAACGTTGCTGTTTTTCAGACAGGGTCCCAACTCTGTCAAGGCTTGACAGCAGGGGCGTGATCTCCACTGACTGCAAGGTCCACCTCCCAGGCTCAAGCGATTCTCTTCAGCCTCTGGAGTAGCCGGGACTACAGGTGTGCAGCCATCATGCCCAGCTAATTTGTGTGTTTTCCGTAGAGATGGGATTTCACCAGGTTGCCCAGGCTGGTTCCCTGGGTCTCGAGTTCCGAGGCTCAAGCAATCCGCCCGCCTCGGCCTCCCAAAGCCCTGGGATTACAGGCGTGAGCCATCACGCCTGGCCCTTTTTTTTTTTCTTTCCTTTTTAAGCGATTAATGTGCTTCAGAGTCTTGTAGGCATTTAAAAAAAAAAAAAAAAAAAGAACAAGCAAATTCTGTAAGGGAAAGAAACCATTAACACGTTTTACACACCTCAAAACTCAAAACAGAAATACTAAGAATAAAATGTATTTTATTCACAGAGGCATTCTTAAAGTTCTGTAAAAGTGACACCATGGACACCACCACATCACAGACGAGTGTGGCAGGACTGCTCAGATTCAGAACACATTCTAAACAGTCCTCCTGCCACTTTCCTCAGTGGGAACACTTTATTCTGTCTTTTATTCAAATTAAGTATCTTGCAAGGGAGTTGAAGAAAACTGCAGAGCAGATTTTAAAACTTCAATGCTTTTCTCAATTTTCGTCACATTCTGATGCATTTTTACCTACTACACGGCCAATAAGTTTAAAGCTTTTTGCATCGATAAAGACAATGCTCCTTGTAGCAATAGGCTTTTTCTTTTCTATACAAAGATCTATAACTTAAGCTAGTAAACTGGGCATTTCACAAAGATTTTGCACAATTCCTAGCACAGATTTTAGCAAAATAAAACCATTATCTTTCTGCAATTAAATAACCAAACATAGGAAACTGCACAGTTAAAATAACCATTCCATTATTTTATATAAACACAAATGATAAAGGAGAGTATGCTTTGGAAAACAGTGTTTCCATAAGCTAATGATGAAGCAGAAGACAGTTCCTCAGCCTCATATGACATTTGACAACCGAAGTACTCTGGCCCAAGCCCAGCCCGGTTAAATGGAGGGGAAGTAAACATGAGACCGACCGTGGTGGGGCACTGTGATAGCCACAGTCCAGGAAAGAACAGCTGACATGTTTCTTCTTCATGGGAAAACTGAAACATACTCGAGACACCTTAATTCTTTAAAACACAGTCTGCCCCAGTACTAACCTTAAGCTCCCATTGATAAAGATTGCGATAACCAGAGGTGTTTATCCAGGCCCTCGAAAATCACGGACATGGTACATACACAACATTTTCAAACGCTCAATGCTGCCAGTATGTTAAATGCGCTGTGATACCGGAGGTCTTGTGCAGGACCAGAAGCATCGCAGCCTGGTTACCTTCCTGGTGTTCAATGCTTTGTATGTGCAAAGTCTGCTGTTACAATTTACTGGGCTTAATGTCATTCAGTTTGTCACAGAAGAGAGCTACGACATTTACTTAATTCCACACACAGATTCTCAAGTTCATCTTCCACCAATGACTGCTCTGTCCACAAGACAGCGGAGGGAAGACCCAGGAAAGGCCTGGGAGATGCCAGGTGCTCACAAACTTGTATCAGTCTGCTGGTTCTGGCTTAAAGGAAAACAGACATAGAAGAAACTAAAAGGACTCACTACATCTAATATCACAATGTTCTCAACTTTACCTTAGCCAAAAATAAAAGCAGAATAGCAAAACTACTCCAGGGCATGATTCCAGGGCTAATCTGAAACATGAAATATTTAGAAGACAAAGCTTATTGTGAGTGCAATTAATATACACATAAAACACTGGTTTCGCAAAACCCAGTCTTTGCGATTGCTTTTATAAAAAGTAAAATTCTCATGAGGATCACATACACTAACTGATTTTCAAATGAAGGGACTGGTAAACTTCAGGGCATATGATTTCTGCCACACACGAGGGGAGCAGTGAGAGAGAAGAGCTAGGATCAAGTGTGCTGAAGCTGTCCTAGGACTGAAATTCAGTTTCTGCCAAAACAAAAACACAGGAGGCTGTCAACTTCGATAGCAAGCTCTGCTTGAGAGCGTCAAGATGTTAAAATTGCAAAGGGGCTTCTCCCTGCTATAGGCACGCGTGATCCTTGCAAAAACATAGCTCAGCATCATCAAAAATCAGGAAAGAACACAAGCTTTCCAGACACGAAATCCAAGAGCAGAAGGGAGCAGAGTCCAAGCTTGCTCGGCAGAACTGTTCCCGGACAACAGCACAGAGGACGTCACAGGGAGGGCAGGGCAAGCAACAGCAGCTTCCGTGATGCCGCAAGCAGGGCCTGAGCCAGGAGAGCAGTCTCCTCCAACCTGACAAGGAGGCACGAGGAGCCACAGAGAAGTCAATTCAGGGTCTTTTTCAGAAAGGGGCAACAATGAGAAAATCTGGTCTTACCCAACCACCCCCCATCCACGGTAACAGCTAAACTCGCACCTGCGTCTGTCACCTTCCCCACCCCCTCTTGCAGATGCTCTTCCTGCACCCGGGTGCCTGTCTCCATGCTGCTCCTGAGGCCACACCTGTTGCCATCCAGTAGTGACCACGAATTCACCTTTGTCCGGGCGAAGCAAACGCAGAGTTCACACACTCTTGTACAGGTTTGCTGGCCGAGAATCTAACCGAGCTGTCCAATTCCAGATGTGCTGGTACCAAGGAGAACGCTCGATGTCCGGCATTTATAAACGGTATCAGTGGGTTCTCCTGGGACTCCCAGGCAGCCGAACGAGGGAGGGAGCTGTTGCCCTGTTGCCCCGAGCCAAAGCAGCGCTGCGAGGCAAACACCACAGGCCACATCACACTCGAGCACCGACTCTTGACAGTTGCTCGTTTGTGTGTTCAGAGTTCAGGGTACAGGCGACAGACAGGCCTGATCTCAGCCATGGGACAGCAGTGATTACCCACAAGTCCCGTATCTAAGCCCCGACTTGCCCATCGGCCTTCCTTCAGGAACAATGCCCACCTCACAGTGCTGCCATGAACGCTAAGTCAGCACGTATATACACAACCAGATTCATTGCAATTGTGCTTTCTACCCCAAGTTAATACAACCAGGTGCTATCATCGAGACTGAATAACCAATATTAGAACAGAAGGTCAGGCCAGCGCTGGTGGCTCAGACCTGTAATCCCAGCACTTTGGGAAGCTGAGGTGGGTGGATCACTTGAGGTCAGGAGTTGCAGACCAGCTTGGCCAACATGGCAAAACCCCATCTCTACTAAAAATAATTTATCCAGACATGGTGGCACACACCCTGTAACCCCAGCTACTAGGGAGGCTGAGGCATAAGAATCGCTTGAACCTGTGACGTAGAGGTTGCAGTGAATGGAGATTGTACTCCTGGGCTCTACCCTTCCAGCCTGGATGACAGAGCAAGATTCTAATAAAACAATAAAAGGTCAAGATGAGAACTGATTGCCAAGGTCCACAGTCCATATACTTAAAACATAAAATTCATTAGCTAGTACTTGATCAAGTTGCTGCTTTCTTCATTACAATCTTGTATATCCTTCTAACACGGCTCAAAATGTTTACATTTGAACACACCTCGAGTATAACAAAAAATAAAGTGCCTGTATTTCACAAACGAGCAATTTCCAGTAAGGCTGCATCCTGCTCTAGTTAATCCTTTGACAATGTAAAACTGAGCCATCCTGACATAGCACTGACACATGGTGCAAGAAGAATGACCTCCAATTAAATCGCTAGATTTAGAGAACACGTAAATATAGTTTATCACTAATTCACTAGCCATTAGCAAGATTTTAAAGGAAGAAAAATTATCAGGACTGTAACTAGGAATAAAGGCAAAAACAAACATGAAGAAATTAGTCACGTTTAAATCAATACCCTTTCTGTGAGGCCGTAACAAAGTATACACAGCAGGGTCACAAACTGTCATGCTGAACTGTCACCAAGCTCTCTATGAAGGTAGTAAGAGCGTCCCAAGTCGCAGAGCCTCGTCTTCCTATTTAAACCCTAAACAGCCAACACCACTCAGCATGCAGTGAGAGCTCTGAAAGCTCAGAGGAATGCATGATGGGATGAAGGGCCCTAGCCCTGCCATCACCCTGCTGCTTATTAAAAATATAAAACAAACCCCTGCCTTCAAGGAGCCCAGATCTAACTAGTACAAGGTTTTGCTTTTAACAAGTTAACTACGAATGATGAAGACTCTCAACAGCTGTGCGAAATGTGAGGCAACCTCATAAGAGGAACTTGGCTGAGACTAAACCCAGAGATGGTTTTTTAACCACAGAAGAGGAAAGAACTGAAGAACCTTACAGAAAGTTGACAGCAATTTCTATTTCTCTATGGTACAACCTGGAATTTACCTTTGAGACAGACTGCCCTTCTGTTCTGAAAAATCAGATTATTCTTGCAATCCTCCATCAGGACTGAAATTCCCAAAGGCATGGAAAACCAAGTACTAATTTTAACCCCCCCCCCCAAAAAAAAAAAAACTACCTATGATCTTAGATGTGAGATTTAGTATTCTCAAATTCCAAATTTGGAAATATTTTGCACAAAGTCCTTATTTTCCCTGTTTACTTGAAAGCTCTCTATTCTTTTGTCCTAAACATCTTCCTTCTCATCCTTCCAAACAATATCTGAAGATGAACTTACATATCGTTTTCAATGTTACAAAGAAGATACTACATTTGTCATGAACTGTTTATATTCACAACTCTAGGAGGGATTTTGCTACATTGTGAGGAATAACACGAGGCAGTTAATACGCCACAAATAAAGAACAGTAGAAAGTGGACACATTTCCTGATGAGTGCCGATTTCTCATTGAGCTGCTGACAAAGTTATAATACGGAAAGCTAGACAGCTGCTCTGTTAGTTCTACCTCACTTAAGTGACCGAGTCATTGTTGTTTCAGTTCCCTCTCTCGTCTGGGGATGAGACACACCTCACAGAGCTGTTTATGATTTCAGGAACACACACATCAATGAAGTGACTGTTCCTAAATCGTTGCAAAGGGTAGAGTAACCTGCCAAATTTCAACTAGGTTGTAACAAACAACTGTTTTCATCCTACACGCTCCGGTGCCAGCGAGATGGTGCGTTCTTGGATCCCTGCGGGAGCCCTATTCCTGGTGCCATAGAGCGCACACACACATTTACATCCACATAATGTACGTATATGGCACACTGTAACACGTGTACCTGCATAGAGCGTACACACATCCGAATACGTGGAGTGTACATAAGTGCACTACGTGCGTACAGAGTGCACACACATCCAGATCCATGTAGGGTACATGCATAGAGTGTACACACATCCAAATATATATAGTGTACAAACAAGTTCACTACGTGTGTACAAGCATAGAGCATACACACATCCATATAGCAAATGTACATAGGTATGCTAACATGTATGTACATGCAGAGCATGTACACACGTCTATATGCATACAGTGTACACAGGTATACTATAACCTGTATGTACATGTATATGGCATACACATGCACATCCGTATGTACACAGGTATGCTATTTGCTATATGTATACACATGCATATAACATACATTCTTATCCAATGTACGTAGGTGCACTACAGCATGCATACACATGTGCAGTGTACACATACGCACATGTATACAATGTACATCAGTACACTAACGTATAAAACGTATACACATATGCAATAGTGTACGTACATATGCAGCATGTATACGTATTATTGTGTACATATCCAGAAGTTTATTCAGTGTGCATAGTGTACATGCATGCTTGTGTGCACATATGTATATATACATCTGCAGAAATAATGTGCACATACCCACATGGTGCACGTACACAGGTATGTATATGGCATTAAATACATGCATGTATGTGCACATGTAGAACAGATAGGTGTCCAACTAGTGTGCATATAATCATCCCCGTAGATACACACATATACACATGTACATGCATGCCTACAGCATGCACGTGTGTAGGACACAAATGTAGTGTACATACCTATACACTGTAAATACATGCAGTGGAAATACACGTAGTATGTGTACACCACATACACACATGTACATTTATACAGTACACATACACCGAGACCCAGAACGGGTCATGAGTATTAACACAGCGCAAACGCTTCCAGTTCTACCTAGTGAATTTTTTTCAAACTATAATAGAACTCATATAAAAAGGGTTTTAAGGAAATCAATACAGCTAGTGACAAAAACAGTGGGAAGGGCACAACCACTTTCCCTCAGAGTTCTGGGCCTGACCGTGGAAGTTCAGAGGTTTCCTAATGCAGTACACATCAGAACTGACTCACAATGAAGCACTCCTTAAAAATTAAAAATGTGTCCTCATGTTTTGGCCTTTGAGACAAAGCCTCTTAGTTAATCGAGTTCTGACTGAATTTGACTCACAGTACTCTGGCAGATTCTTCATTTTCTGGTGAGACAGACGAATGTCCCAGGGTGAGGGCAATGCCAGCCATTTCAGGGTCAGCTTTTCGAGGAGCGATGTCTGGCAGAACACAATCCAACACCATAGTAGGATCCCCCACCCAGCCACTTAGACGCTTTGTTGTACTTACTCTGTCTGCTTGTTTCCCTTTCTTGAATTCAGCTGGGGGGAGAAAAAAAACCAAAAAAATCAAAACCAAAAACAGCCCATGTGTTTGTGTGTCTGAAAAGTGAATACATCCACATCCAACTTTCTAAATGATACACGGCAGGTGTTGATGGTCACCAACCAGTGGCCACTGTTGACAAAATACAAAGTCATCTGCAAACATGAACGAGTTTCTAGGAATACAAAAGTCAAGGGAATTTACTTCACATATTAAAGCTCTCAAGGGTGCTCATCAAAAATATATTTAGAGGTTTTCCTTTCAAGTTATTTTTGAAGATTTTTAAGTTGCAATACTTAAAAGCCTCTGGGAAAAGAAAGGATACAGGTATCTGGAAGATTTATACTAAATGATTTTCATGTCTTTTTGATAAAGTTAAATAAGGTCAGCCTTGAAGTAATGGCTTCCACTACTCTGAGGCTGTGGATGGAATCCACACCACCACCAGACAATTGAATAAACAGCAAGGCTGCACACACAGGACACAGGCAGTGAGCCAGCCTGACTAGTTGTCAGCTTCTGGGTCAGTTCTACCCAGTTCTGGCCAGGCCCCACTGGAGATGAAAACCTGCCCTTTAGAAGCCTTCAAACCCCACCTTTCAAAATCTAATCCTCTTCAACTGAGGCCCAAGTCCAAAAATCTACTGACATCTTAGCCCGCGTTAGGCCAGCTGTCCCCCAGCCTTTTTGGCACCAGGGATGGGTTTCATGGAAGACAATTTTTCTGGGGGGTGGTTTTGAATTGCAACTGTTCCACCTCAGGTCAGGCAGCGGATCCTCATAAGGAGCACCTCCGAGATCTCTCACAAGCAGTTTACGATAGGGTCCCAGCGCCTAGCAGAACACACAGCTAATGATAGGGTCACAACACCTAGGAGAACATGTGGCTTATGATAGGGCTCCAGCACCTAGGAGAACAGGCGGCTTAGGAGAGGGTCCCAGCACCTAGGAGAACAGGTATTAAATGAGTTGGCAAAGCCAAAATCCACCGGATCTACCACTCCAAAGCAAACATACACCACTGCCCAATATTGATGTGAGCCAAAAACAGGGAAGTCCTGAGGGCCCACACTGACCACAGCCTGACACCACTTCTGCAAGAACCAATCACGTGCCTAAAGATCACCCGTGATGACCCAGGAGAGCAGCTTTGAGCAGAGACAAAGGTGAAGGAGAGGCACATGGGCCAGGGTGCTGGGTGTGCCCATCTTTGTGACCTCACTGAGATTGCTGACCTCTGGCCCTTGGTGTCCCTTCCTGTGGAGGTAGCAGCCCCCAAATCCCTGCCTCCCTTCAGCACTGACTGAGGCGGCCCTGAAGTCTCCCCAGGGCTGAGACTGTTTCTAAATCCTGTTAACTGCACACCCACATGAAAAACAAAAAACAAAATATCAAGTATGCAGACAGGAAAAGAAAAATACGTGAAACCTCCCTTATTCAACAGGCATTTAAAAAGTAACAGGAAAATTGTGATAGTCTTTAAACAACCACCAGCTATCACGTCCTCTTGAAATGTTTTAGCTAATCAGGAACATCTTTACCAAGCACTTGTGTGTTCAGGAAATCAGTTGACAGGTCCCAAATAACCTCGGAGCCTGCGACCTGACCCCCACTCACGCACATCACCTCTCCAGAGGAACGTGTCCTGGACACCTTTCAAATGGTGAGGAACAGGAACAAGGGTAGCTTTCCCTCAACACCACAAAACAAGCTCGACCCCGAGGAGCCCGGAGAACAGCGACGTTTGTTTAGATGCTTTCCCACTGTCCTTGTCAGAGCAAACATTCCCATCCCACACCGCCCAGTGTTTAACTCTCCCTGGGATACCAGCAGCCGTCAACCCTCAACAAGCTGGAAACAGAGGCCAAGCTGATAGGAGGCCTCTCTCCATTCCTTACTGAATTCGCTCAGGACACGGATGCTCCCAAACACATATGGCCCCGAGTATTCCACACCTGGGGAACATTCAAACAGCAGACTCTGCAAAGACGTTCCCCTAAAGAGAAACTCAGTTTCTAACTTCCCTTAGGGAAAAACAGGAGACCCAGAACTTTCCAGAAAATCAAGTGTGAGAGGAAGCCACTCACCTCTGGCACTTCCTAAACCTGCCTTCCCGCGGGTGCTCAGGGATGTCCCCGCGACAGCCCCGTCCACCCAGGACGGCAGCAGGGCTTAGGCAGCCAGCACCTGGGCAGCTGGCGAAGCAACCCCAGGGTGAAAACGCCATCCCAGGCACCACTTCCCGGAGCCCCTCAGCAAGAAAAACAGAGGTGGGACAGAACCGAGGGCTGACTCGAGGCTGGGGAGCCACAGACCCGCACAGCTCAATCATCGGACATGCTCTTCTGTGGACAGAGCCCAGGGAGAGGCCAGCACAGAGACCCTCGTGCCGGCTCCACAGGCCAGCGTCCTCCAGGGCTGCAAGTTTGTGATCACAGCTTCAGAATTTGGTTCCAGAATCTTCCGGAATCAAAGACGCACCAAACTGTAAAGCTGCCAGGACAGCAGGGCCCAGGAGCAGGCTCAGGGGAGGACCACTTAGAAACCCCACACACAGCATACACGTGTGCATGCTTACTCCACACATGCCACCGCTTCACCCAACAGTATACACGCAAACGCATGTATGTACTCCATACACACCCTCAAATACACTCACCAAATATGATGCGTGTACACACTCCACACACACCCTCAAATACATACGACACACATGAACATGCTCACTCCACCCACACCTGCTAAATACACTCAACCACACATGCACAAACGTGACACACGTGCACACTCATTCCGGACGTCACACCCCTCACCAAGTACACAGGTGCACACACCTCCAAGTTCAGAACCTGTAGACTCCACAAGCTTTGGTTTCCCCCACTGTTTCTCTCATCACATGAGATCCACACACAGGTGTCATTTACTGACATCTAACACCCGGGGAGGCCCTTAGACAGAACTGCAGTCACAAGTCGGCTTCATTCAGGCATTCATCACCAGCCTCCTGAAGCCACCTCCTGTCCCCAGGGGGAGCGGGGGCCGAGACCGGAGACGTCACTGGGCTTACAGATCCCCAGGCTGGCAACCCAGCGAAATGAGGAGGGCTGGGCCACGGCCCTGGAGGGAGACGGGTACTGGCTCAAGTATGCGGAACATGAGTCCTCATTTCCAGACAGTGTCACCTACGACAGCGTCAGGTGAAAGCCAGTGGTTTGGCATTCCTGGGATAGACAGTTCTGGAAATACAAGGGAAGCTTTTTACTCCTCCCCTCTGAACACATGAGGTCCATGGTCCCCTCACATCTAACACTGGGAATCCGAATCGGTGACTTCTTGTCCACCTGAGGACCACCCAAGAGGATCCACACACCTGCTACAACAGCAGCACCGCACCTGGTCTGCAGGGGAGCAAAGCAAATCCCACCTTTATGGCTAAAACTGGATTACCCTGACACTGGCAGCCTGCAGTGTGTGTATCGTCAAGCCCCCACATCTGTGCCACCTGCAAGAGGAACACAAGCCCTTAGTCCCAGGTTCTCAGGACGGCCTGTGAGGTAGATGCTGGCACCTTCCCATCTCCCAGGGGAGAGGAGAGAAGGCCACGGTCAGGGCTTGCATATCAGGAGGGTCGGGATTCAAACCCCATCTGCCTCACAAAGCAGCCCTTACCATTCAAGTGACTTCTATCATCAGCCTTAAAATGTACCACAGTTACCAGCAATTCTGAGTGCTGTTCCTTGGGACATCATAAGCAAACATTTTGTTAGAAAGGTTTTGCCAAATCTGCTTTCAAAATCCTATGGTATGAAATGACTAATGAAAATTTGAGCTATGAAATAAAGCACATAGTTAAATGAATCCCAAAATGACTATCGCGAAGGAAGTTTTAACTTGAAGTGAAAAATATCCTCCAAATGACATCAGCCAGAATTATCTTCAATCATTACTGATCCCATACGCTTCAGGAATTATACAGCATCATCTCAGATATGAACTTAAAACCATTAGCTGAATGCACATTTCAGCACAACCAAAGTTCTGCTATAATAAGCAGCACAGGCGTCTCTGGAGAGGATTTTAATTGGGACTACAAACGATGTGCACGATCGTGGTAAGAGGTTTCATGCTGGCTGTTCTCCAAGGTGCGACACAGAGAAACACCACTAACCTCAAAGACACCTGCTGCTTTGTAATGAGATGAGAGACGATGTGGACGGACTACTGTAAATATTCGAAAAGGAGAAACAATGCAAGGAAAGAATCGTATCAGTTACCCTTTACATTCTTAGAAAAAAACGATTTTTCTTTTGGGATGATTTTAAAAGAAAATGACATTTCTGGATTTTTTTTTTTAACTTTTCTTTCTGAGACAGGGTCTTGGCTCTGTCGCCAAGATTGGAGTACAGTGGAGCAATAGCAGCTCACTGTAGCCTTAAGTGATCTTCCCACCTCAGCCTCCAGAGTACCAGGGACCACAGGCACGCACCACCACACTCAGCTAACTTCTGTTATACAGATGGGGTCTTGCTATGATGTCCAGGCGGGTCTTCAACCCCTTGGCCTCAAGTGATCCTCCTGTCTTGACCTCACAAAGATTTAGCCTAAGCGACCATGTCTTATCGGAAAACAGACATTAGAGCAAATGCATTTCTGTAAGATTTTCTACCTCTTTTCACTGGAGAAAAAGGTAACTTGCCTCCAAGGGTCGGAGACAAAGACGTTACTGCAGACAAGAGCGCTGTGCATCCCGGGAACCGCTACACCACGAGGCACGGCCGTGCACACTGGACGCAGGAGTAACAAACGAGGCTAGCACAGGCCGATGCTGGCCCTCTCCAGAAGCAGGCCTATCCTTCCTCCTCTCCTCAGCCCCCTCTCCCTTCAGGCCTCAGTGGCTGCTGACAGCGGAGAGGCCACAACTAGAGGAGGCTCTCAACTCCACCAGGGACAGGAGTCCCGGACGCTGGGGACTCAACTGCTGTCCTCCGCATCCACCTCCTTCTGGTCCAGCCTTCTCAGGAGCCAGGCGTGGCCACTTTGACCCTCTTTTCCCTTCTGTGGCTCCTACAAAAAACCAGTCAGAGAGCCCAGGCTGCCTCGCACTCCAGGGATACCTGGCACAGGCCCCCTCCATGTCCTTATCCAAGCTCCTGCGGCCAGAAGGGTCTTGCAATATTTCACTTTCCAGTTGACCATCCCCAGCCTGAAATCCAAAGTGCTCTAAAGAGCATTTCCTTCGAGTGTCATGAGGAAGCTCAGAATGTTTCAGGTTTTGGAGCATTTTGGAGTAGGGACTCTCAGCCTTAATTTGAACCTCTTCAAGGAAGCCACACACTGAAGCCCCTGATGTCCACCCTACAGAATCCCAGCACACCATCTGAAGTCCTCAACAACAGATTTTCTTTCTTCAAAAATAACCACAAGTCACAAACTCACACGCAATCACAGAAGGGGGTTGTGGACACCCACACAGATGATGAAATTTAACTGTCACATTTTTACCTAGGTAATTTAAAATCATTCCTCAAAACACACCTGTTTTACTGAGTTGCATTTTAAGGTGAACACACACAAATCATTTCAGGGAAACAAACGTCACTTTGGGCTGCGTGTGGTTTCTTGACTCCCGTGAATAACTCGGCGTTCACCCTCACTTCTGGATAAGGGAGACGATGCAAAGAAAACTGTTAAAACAAAGACATGAAAACAAGTTTAAGAAGGGTTTGAAAGGTTCCTCCTGTCCTCCTGGAGGGGAGACGAGGATGCCTGGAAAGCTCACGGGGGACAGGAGCACAGCCTCCTCGGTGTGTCATGGACGCTGCCTCACCAAGGGGAGAGGATGACGCCTGGAAGGCTCACAGGGGTGGGAGCACAGCCTCCTCAGTGCTTTTCTACACTCAGCAGCTTCAGAAATTCCTGCAGAAGCAGAACACATCATGAGAACTGAGACTGGAACACCCCAAAGAAAGGGATGAGGGGTCAAAAAAAGCATTCGATCATTACCAAGGAGCGCGGGCATGAAGTCGCTTCAAAGACCGTGTGAGAAGTCACTCATAGGCGTTTCAGAAAATAAGGGTAGTGCGAGATTGCTCGATCAGCTCAAACAGGCTGCCGTCCCTCAGGCCATGAAGTCCCTGAGATGAGCCTGTCACTGAGCAGAAGTCACTCGCATCTTTGCCAGAGAAAGTACTACAAGCTGACACATAACCTCATGAAACCTAGGCTTCAGCCGGTCAACAGTGAGTCTGACATGGTACATCCCTCCAGATAGTTAAAGACCCCAGGGGTTCATCAGACAACCTCGAAGGGCTGTGTCTGTCCAGCTCCTTTTCCAAGTTCTGGATGATTTTTCCTAATGCACTATAAGCAGCATGTTCCAATAGAGATGTAATTAACTGGATGGGTGTCCTCTTAATTTTGAAATTAGAAACACACTTGGCCAGGCACGGTGGCTCATGCCTGTGATCTCAGTACTTTGGGTGGCTGAGACAGCTGGACTGCTTAAGTCCAGGAGTTCAAGTCCAGCCTGGGCAACATTGCAAAACTCCATCTCTACAAAAAATACAAAACTAAGTCAGGCATGGGGACACATGGAACATGTGCCTGTGGGTCCTGGCTACTCAGGAGACTGAGGCAGGAAGATCACTTGAGCCTGGGAGGTTGAGGCTGTAGTAAGCTGTGCTCACACCACTGCCTGGGCAACAAAAAGGTTTTTTTGCCTGTCTCAAAAAAACCAAAGAGAAAAAGAATTATATACCTGACTAGGCCAAAATAAAAGAGGCCTTCGCTGCCTACATAAAGGGCTTTCAGAATTCACTTCCATCCTTAGGAAAGGGGGCCAACACCAGGCTGTGTCCCTTAAGATGCCCTGTCTCATATGGGAAAAAAAATCAAGAGAAATCAAATAAAGGCCATAAAATACATCAGTTTCAACACTAAAATTTGATAGTATGCTTTAAATTGAAGATGAGTTAAGTCACATTTCCAAACCTCTGAAAGCACGGTTACTGGGAGGGAATGGTTTGCCACACACAAACGCAGCTCTGTAAAAGTGCCCAGGCTGGATGAAGGCTCAAACGTCAGTGCAAGGAGAAAGTCTGAACAAACTCTCTCCTGCCCTGCTGCTGTCCTCTTCCAAAACACACTGTTTATCTGTCAGTTTAGAACAAGGCCTAGGGAGGTGGGAGGCAGGCCTGGGAGGGTCACCTAGCATCCAAGCTCCTCAGCCACACAACTGCACGAGGCTGAGCTGAGCAGTACACACAAACACAACTAATTCTCCCCAAAAAGAAGACGGAAGGCAGCACACTGCCATGCCAGGCACCCTGCAGATGAGAAGATTGAGGGGAGCCAGAGGTACCTTTAATCTTGCTTGCATGGTGGAGGGAGAGGAATAATGCCACTTACTTGAGTTTTGCACAATTCTTTCTAGCACTGAGTGGCAGAAAACAAAAATATAGATGCTTCCTCAGATAAATGTTTCTGAAAAACTGAACATAAATTACGTTCAGGAAATAGCATTATGAATGCCTCAAGTGCTTCTGTTTTCAATAATCCCAGAGTAATTCTATAAACCCGGGAATCAGTCTCACCCAACTCCAGGATCACAGCCCAGGTGACGTGGGCACACATATCCTGAAGCTCCAATACTCAACTAAAGTGGGGCGAGTGAAAATGATCCTGGGTATAATTTACACGGACACAGGAAGGTGGCTGAGCCCCAAACCCCTAAACCAGGAAGACCAGTGTCCTTCAGGGGCCTCACCTCTGTCCTTTCGCAGCCTCTGGGAACCACCACTCTGCTCTCTACTGACACAAACGCCCCTCCAAGGTACAACACCAGGAAGATCATCATTCAAAACTGAGGAACGTGGCAGAACAAAGCTGTCAGGAGATTTTAATCACCAACACCACTTGTTACATGACCCAAAGATGATTAAAATCCCAGGCCCTTCAAGACTGAATGCTATCTATACTTAAATGCATTTCATCACCATATTGGGGGGTTATTCCTTTGTTTTGCTGCAAATATATCCAACTGCTGTAAAAGGAAAAGGCAATTTGTTAACGAAGCTTCTTGGAGTGTCTCAACAGGCCTCGAGGTAGGATAAAAGGCAGGACTTCCTGGCAGAAACGCTCAGCTCTGAGGTCAGGTGGAGTTCTTGAGCACCAACCAAGGCAAAATAAGGTCGAAGACCACACCACACTTTCCTCAATCACATCTTCATTCCACCTTTCCTTCTATTTCTCACGACTTCACTGGGAGAAATTGTGCTAAAAGAAAATGGAAACACAGACATACATAGGAGACCCTACAGATGCTGAGAATGGGTGCAGCCCTCACAGTCCGAATGTCCTTTCAGGGCCATCTGACCTGGCTGGGATCCAAGTATCCGAGGGCAGGATTGTATGTCAGACCCGTGAAGCCAAGATTACAGCCACTGAACGGCAGTTTTCCATCCCACGGAAACCGGCCTTGGTAGGGGCTTCCTCGGGGACCACCGACCTCAAGCCACCACCCGTCAACTACTTCAACTAACCTACATCATGGCAGAGGCCTCCCTAGGCAGACCAGCCCTGCCCAAGTCCTACTTCATGGCAAACCCTCCAGACAAACGTCCTTGGCCTCTTCCGGGAGGCTGTGCTCGGAAGGTGCCCTCATTTACTTCTGTGGCTCTGAGACATTTAACTAGAGCCCAACACATTTCTTCCTGTTCACATAGTATTGAGTTAAAAGATTTTTATGAGTAAACTTTCACTGGGAAAAATACCATTTCAGGAGCCCCAGTGACCACAATGAAAATGTTTTTACCTTCCCTTACGTGACATCGGCAACGCCAGGTCCAGGAAACGTTCTGGATCTCAGATAATGGCAAATCCACTCATAGTAAGTCTTGGTCTTGTTTCACAAGCTATCAAATGCTGCCCAGAAGCAGGAAAAACCCCACAACGTGGCAGGGAGGGGCGACCAGCGTGAGTTCTAAGGCCAGACCACCCGGGTCTGCTGACAGCGTGGTGAGGGGCAAACAGTGCAGGGTCTAAGGCCAGACCGCCCGAGTCCCGCTGACAGTGTGGCTTCAGGAGTTTCCTAAACCCTCTGCTCTCCAAGTTTCATGTCAGAAAAATGCAGTGATAACCGTGTCCACCTCGTTTAAATATGTATATATATACACACACATATATATATACTCCAAACCTACAGCCCTATAAAGGTCATTAATCCTAGTTATCATCAAGGCATTGAGCGATCAATAATGAGCCATCCCCCTGGCTGCTGACCTGCCTCAGCCCCACCCTCCGGAAACCCCGCATCCACACCAGCCACACAGGATGAGGCCAGGGAAGGAGCAGGACTGTGTCTTGGGAACTTAAACTCTGGAAGCTGAGTTAAATCAGTGCCGCTCAAATCTTGTCACCAACTATCTTGTTAAATTGGGAGATTCCATCTCTGGGGATCTTGAAGGAACCTGAGGTTCTACATTGAGTGAGATGAGCACTCGTGCTGCAATGAGATGGCAGGGAAAGCAACCGAATCTGGGGTCGCAGCTGCCTGAGGCTTGGGTCCCACCGGGAAAGTGGCACCAGGGCCCTCAGGACTGTGGCGGAGGTCCCAGGAGGCAAGTCCCGGTGCAGAGACTCATGGACCCAAAGATTGCTCCAGGGCCAGGAGGGGCTGCTGCGCTGACAGCCACGAGGCAGGCAGCCTTCGAGCTCCTCCAGCTGCCATCCTGCAGGCAGGGAGGACAGTGCCCAGACCACCCTGGGGCTCCCCCCAGCCTGCCAGGCTGGTACTCTTACTCCAGCCACTGACAAGAGTCCCCATGTTGCAAGCTAGGTTGAAACAGTGCCTCAGGCCTCGGGGCACATGCACCCCCCTGCAGGGCCGGGATGGCTATTCCCACACATCCCCAACTCACAGCAAAACTTAAAAATGAAAGTTGGAAGATACAGCCAGGAAACCAATGCTCAAGAAGCAACTCCAGGGTGACTCTTCCTAGAGCTATTGCTATTGAACATCTTTAAAAACATTTCCAGGGTGACTTCCTAGAGCAATTGCTGTTGAAAATCTTTAAAATTCTTCATTTCAAAATTAGCTTTTATTACACTGTCTTCCCTATTCTACCAAGACTCTAGAAAACAAAACCATTACAATTTCCAATTCTATCTTATAGCAAGTTAGAAATACACGTTTCCTCAAAGGATTCTACATGTTTCCTTGGCAATATCCTTTCCACGCCTCGTACTACTGCCCACAACAGAGAAGGCTTTTCCAACTCAACCCAACCCAACCCAACCCAACCCAACCCAAGGGCCCTGAGACAGGCCCCTAACGAATTGTCTACAAACTCTTGAAACAGGCTTGCCCTGACAAATCATCTGCAAACTCCATCTTCCATTAAAAACAGTACCGAAAATGAGCATATTACCACTTTTTAAAAATTACTGTAAAGTGGACAGTGTTCAGTTCTGTGAATTTCGGCACAAATATTCCCATAATCATCATCACACAAGCAGAACAGTCCAACAGCCCCAAACCCACTCACGGGGCCTCATAAGCATACCCTCCCATTCTCAGCAACCACCCTCTCCGTGTCCTCCCATGACTCCGGTCTATCTTTTGCGAGCGTTGTGGCAAAACACTCGCAAAATCACAATTTCCTGGGCATCGTGCTTGGAGGTGCACCCAGGGTGTCCTGTGATCAACAGCCAGGCCTCGGGGCTGCTGGGTATTTATTATTCCACATATGGCTGTGGCACATTGTAACTTGTTTTGGACAACTATAGACAGCGCTATTAACACCTGGGCACAGTTTTTCTTAAACATCAGATTCTGTTTCTCTAGGGTAAATACCCAGGATTGGGGTCACTGGGACCCACGTTTGTGTGAGTTCAGTTTTGTAAGAAACCGCCAAGCTGTCTGCACCGTGCTGAACCCCAGCATCGCACAGGAGTCCCGACTGCCTGTCCTCACCAGCACCTGGGGCTGTCGGAAGACCTTAGTCAGGCGCTCCAGCAGGGGTGTGAACAAATTCACTGCGGCTTCGGTGCACATCTCGGTGCAACCAGTCATGCTGAAGGTCATTTCAGATGCTTTCGGGCCATCCTCCCGTCCTTCTCAGCGAAGCATCTGTTCAGGTCTCTTCCGCTTTTAAGTCAGGTGGTTTGTTCTCTGTCATGAGCCGTGGGAGTCCTGTGCATTCTGGATACGAGTCCTTTGCCGGCTGCATGGTTCGTGGACATCTTCTCCCCATCTATCGAAAATGTGTCTCTTCAATTCCCTAGGGGTGTCTTTTATATTAGAAGTTTAATTTTGATGAGTCTTACCTACTTGTTTTCTTCCTTGATTATGGATCATGGTATGGCTAAGAGCTCTCACCCTAGGTCTCCACAATTTCCCTTTCTTCTGCAGGTTTTGTAGTTTGGTATTTTACATTCAGGGCTATGACCCACCTTAATTTTCATACAGAAATTACTCCCTGTTTTCACTCTTTTGCATACGGCTGTCCCATAATTCCAGCACCATTTGTTGAAAAGACTCAAATTCCACTGAACTGCTTTTGCGTCTTTGGATCTGTTCTTGACTCCACTCTGTCAGCTGACCCGTGTGTGTGCATCCTCAGCATAATTTATGACTTTAGTGGCTGTCTCTGTGAAAAAAAGTAACTCTGTCTGGAAGCAAAAACTACATTAGAAGTGCTCTAAATAAGATTCTTCCTGTTGTCAGGAGAGCAAAGCCACTGCCCTAAGCAGAGGTGAGGCCTCAACAGCTCCCAGGCACAACCTTAACAAACAATGGGGAAGGGAATTCATTTCAAGGGCCACAACGTGAGACCAGCATAGCCATGAAAACTGCAATAATTTCACAACAGAATGAAATTCATAAAGAATTGCTCAGAAGCGTGTGATAAGTTACATAAATCACTGTTCCTTAAATTCTGACGGTTGACTAGAACAGAAATAGCTTCACGGTACAGTTCAAACAGGAGAAAGGTAGGTAGGGGTGGTTTCCACACCACACAGGGCCTGCAGGAAAGGGACACTCTTCCTCTAAACGGGAGATCCCGGGAGTGATGTGATAAGCCATGGTGAGAGGCACAGAACTGTGCAAGCCGGAGTCGCGGCCTTTGCCCCACCACGGAACCTGTGTCCGTAAACGACGAGGCTCAAATGTCAGGCCGGGGCAACCGAGGCAGTTATCAGGGGACAAGAAAACGAGCGCATGGTGGAGGCAAAGGTCTGAAATCGCGCGGCAACTTCGAGTCAAGTGGGACAAACTGACTCAAAATACAGGTTTCAAAAACCACCACAGAGAGCTGCTCCTCGGCTCTGGAAAGGCTAAGTGACTAATGCCCACACTGAGCATCTGCTCCCAGAGACGACCCTGGTGACCTAAGGCCCAGCTGCTCCGAACCCGCGCCGAACCTCAGTGAGGAACTTTGTTGGTATCTTACAGCACATTGACATGTTCCCTTAAAATCTGGTATTTCATCAACAATGCAGGCGCCAGCTTTGACTCATACACATTTCGATTAAACAAGATAATTTACACCCTGACCGTGCCAGGTAAGAGGTTTACTACAATCTTTAAACAGAGCCAGAGGCTACAGTCTGCTCCTACACAACACCATGTCTCTACAAGTTCCATGGGTTTTTACTTTCCATGTCTTCACTTGCCTAGTGCTAGAAAGCAGATAAAAACAGAAGGAACCCAGAAACACTACTGAATGAGACTCAAATATCTTGCAGTCATCATCGAGATGAGATGTTTATTAAACAGAAATGTTCTCCCCTGTAGAAAGCAGCACACACCAACACGCACCGATAACTGTCGCCAGCATTCCAGATCATCTTCCCTTCCATGGCCACAGTGCAGGGCAATGGACCACGCACACCTGCAGACCCACGGAAAGCGGGGTGACACGGCCGATTCTTGTAGCGAGCAGACCAGGGTGCACTCAAAGTGCATCTCTTTCCAGAGGGCCACCACGCAAAGTTACACATTTATTCCACGAGTTAATGGCACTGCACCAAACATTTCTGTAAGATTATCTTAGCAAGCTTTTCCTTCTGCCTAAAATGTCCTGACACAAACTGAAAAAGCTCATGCCCCCTTGGAATGCGCCCCACTCCTAGAGACCCGGACCCAAGGGAAATCTGACCTGAAAATGGGCAAACCCTCTCTTTGCAGAGGGACAGGGACTCGGGGCCACAACTTGACCTCAGAGCAACACAAGTGCAGACACAGCACCCCAGGACACCCTCTCCACCCAAATTCAAGGAGGAAAACCAACGCCCCGCCCCCTTGCGGAAACCCCCGGCTGCTGGAGCAGACGCCTGCCGGCGTGTGCAGCCTCTCCCGTCCCACGTTCCGGGCTCAGCACTTGTGCCTCAGCCCTGGCACTGCTCGCCACACCCACAGGTGTGCCAGGAGGGGCAGGTCCTAAGGTCTCCACTGCACCAAAGCCTGCAAGGCAAAGGGGCAGCTCCCTCCAGCAGGAGTCCAGAAGCACACACTGCACCAGTGTCAAGGCGTGAGAATTCTCCCCTCGGTCTCCGAATCTCCAGTCTGTTGCCCGCCATGGTCTTCTGCCAACGACGAGGCCCAAGCTGGGCGGCACATTTGGTTCTCACCATTTCCCTTGTCAAATCAATACTGCAAACATATCCAATTCATCCTGTCACTAAAAATGAAATAATCCGCCATCTCCATCACAGATGATGCAATCAGGTTTTCATTACCGGGTTTTTGTTTTGTTTAGTTTTTTGGTTTTTTTCTATTTTGAGATGGAGTTTCTGCTCTGTCGCCCAGGGTGGAGTGCAGTGGTGCGATCTTGGCTCCCTGCAACCTCTGCCTCCCGGGTACAAGTGATTCTCCTGCCTCAGCCTCCCAAGTAGCTGGGATTACAGGTGCCTGCCACCATGCCCGGCTAATTTTCATATTTTCAGTACAGACGGGGTTTCACCATGTTCACCAGTCTGGTCTCGAACTCCTAACCTCAGGGGATCCACCTGCCTCCTTCTCTCAAAGTGCTGGAATTACAGGCATAAGCCACCACTCCCGACCATTACTGGTGTAATTTCTAAGCCACTCTCTCACACCCACTCCCTTTTTTTTTTTTTTTTTTTTTTTTAAGAACCAGCTTTATGCCTATATTTTTTCCAAGAGAACCAGTTACCCCATTTCAAGTACAAATAAGACATGGTGTTTAAAAACCAAAAATGCCCATTTGCACAGAAGTCTCCAAATACCCAGTCGATTTAAGCCTTGAGAATAAGATCAAGCTGTTGGCTGAATACAACTTCCCTTTCCATCTGTCTGCCTGTGAGTTAGACACAAGGATGAAGCCACGAGCTAGGGACATAAAGGCAGGAACCAAGGTAGCGGAGACTCCAAATAAAAGCTGGAAGACCAACACAAATGCACCACACCCTGCACACCCTCCTCTCCTTCCTCTTCAGAATTTCCAGAGGATGAAACAGGGACCTTTCTCAGACGTCCCACGATGCAGGCGGCCAGAGGGGAAGGCGGCGGCAGCCTGAATGAGGCGACCGGGAAATCACAATCCACAAACAGAAATTCTCCATGTGCTTTACATCCTCTGTCTCTGAAGAACTATGCCAGGCTAACAGTCGCTAGAAAACCGCATTCAAGTGTCATTTCCCATTTCAAGCAAAGAAAACAGTGGTGGGGCATGAGGGAAAAACATAGCCATGTGTTCTGGGCTATTAAATAAGGTTTTTTCTGTTATAAACGTATAATTTTACATTCTCAGATTTCTGTATAATTGATATGCTTCCTAATTAGCAGACATAGTAATAAAAAGTGAATTCCAAGTGTAAGATCGGAGGAACCGTTCACATGGCTTCAGGTTCTGCTAGTGTTTCAACTTAAGAAAATGGTTCTGTGTGTTGGTAACAAGGCCTGAGAGTCTGTGTGAGAGTCAGTGTGGCTGTAATCAGGGTTCGTGTTGGTTCCCTAGCAGAGGATGTTACACTGTTACATTATCTTCTACAAAAAATCCTGAAAAAAATGAAGGCTGAATAGACATACACACCCTCCCAAAATAATCCAAATGTCCACCGATATGAAAAACAGATGAATTACGGCTTCCATCGTGGAATATTCTTCAGCAGTGAAAACAAACTATAGCCACAGGTGCCAACTAGGATAAAGACAACCTTTTAAACACGCTTAAAGTGAACTGACTAGGCCGAATTCCTTGATTACAGGCATCTGCTCCAAAAGGGTACTGTTATTAATCCTGTGATGTAGAATGATAGTTAGCAACCCTGTTTCGGGGCACATCTAGAAAAAAGCAAAATAATGACTACACAATTTTAAATTCTTTGTAAATTATAACTATTACTATGAAAATTCTAAAAATGTGAAAATCTTCCCAACTGTTATTGGACACGCTTCAAAATAAATACCCTGGCATTGCTTGCCACACCCACAGTTGTGCCAAAATAAATGAAAATATAGCCCAAGGTAGTAGAATTGAAACCTGAAGATGTACGAGCCGTCCCTGTCTCGCTATCTATACATCGGGTAGAAATTTAAGAGCAGGTAGTGACACTGCAATGCAAGGCTCAAACCAACTGGGTATTTGGAAACTTCTATGCAAAGTGGCATTTTCGGTTTTTAAACACGGTGTTATTTGTACTTCAAACAGGTAACTTTTTGATTCCCTTGGAAAAAATATACCCATAAACCTGGTCTAAAAAAAAAAAAATACGGGAGTGGGTATGAGAGAGAGTAGCTTAGAAATTTTAAAAGTATCAGCAGGGAGCAGTGGCTCATGCCTGTCATCCCAGCACTTTGAGAGGCAGGCCCAAGGGGCCTTTGAGGACACCGGTCTCCTCTGCTGCCTGCCTGCTGGACTGACCCCCCAGGACATTCACTGGGTTTCCACCCCTGTCTCATTCAACATCCCAAGGGTGGTCTTCATCCTCGTCTGGGGCTTAGCTCTGCCCCAATTTCCTAAATCTCTGCCTTCAGAGCCTGAAAACACCCACGCCCAGGGTCACCCTAAGTCCACGTTTACCCCAGAGAGTCCCAATTTTATGTTTTCCAGGCATCGCCTTAGTGATAATTTATCCTGTAAATTCCAACTGCCTTCACACCTCACCCCTGCTGTCTCCCAGCAGAACCCACTCAGATGCACATGCCCCAGACCCACATCCAGGTCTGTACATGCTGCCCTGCTCTACCCATGTGGGGACCACCTCTCTTTCTTGAGGAATCAGCTGGCGATCATCTCCTTGTGGAGGGCTGCCCTGACTTCCAACTCTCTCCAGCAAAGGCAGAAGCCGTCCTCGGTAACTTCCTCAAAACTCAGGCCAAGTATGAAGATGGCGCAGATGCTAGCTGTGCCTGGGATGCCATGGGCAGGGTCCCCAGATGCTCTGCACATGGCCCGGGGCACCGCCTGAACACAGCAAGTGCTGAAGAAATAAAACTGACATGCGATGACCTCTGATAGGGCCTCCTTCACCATCCACATCTGTCTCCCCTCTGGACAGTAAAATCCACAAGACACGGAGGGCTTGTCTCACTCATCTTCAAACTCCCAGGGTCACCCTGGCAGGTAAAGGGGACTCAAATGTCTTCTGAAGGAAGCAGCTGGTTAGCTGCCAAGTTGAAGGGCCTCTGAAATTCAGAGCTCTGCAAAGGAGTCCAGCACACTTTATTATGAATGACTCCAACCACGGCAGAAGTGGCCGTGGAACCAGTGCTAACCAATTCAGGGTTTGTTCACTGTTTCTCAGTTCATTATCACAACGCATTCTCACAGAGCAGCTGCGCACAGATCCTCAGACATCTACACAGAGTGGGACGATGGCGCCAAGTCACGTCAACGTCCTGTTGCAGACTGGGAGACAGCAGTCAGACACGGACCCAGGCAGAGCACAGACCTCGCGTTAAATCGGCTCCGTGTAAACAGCACTCCCTGCCAGGCCCTTTCCTATCTGCACAGCTTCTACAAATTCAACTCTCGCACCTGACACCTAAGAATACTGCACACCCCCATGTGAATCCCCTACTCACCTCCCAAAATGACCCGCCATGGCCGAGTACAAAAAATTTCAACATAAGGGAACTGGAGGGCATGTGGGGCTTTCTCGAGTCCCTGCTGCCTCCTGATGGGAGGGCCCAATGCTTCACACCACTAGTGAAGGGCGGGTCTCTTTGGCCCCCCGGCTTTGACCTGGAGCTTAAATCAGCATTAACTAATTTCACTTTCCAGGACCGACTTCAAAGGCCTGTAAAGCCAGAGAAGGGAGAGGAGATGGAATACGCCCTCACCTCAGATCTGCTGCAAGCACACACTTCTCAGATGCGTCCCAAGGTGCACAGCATGTCCGATGCCTGTTTCACATCCACCGACCTGCAGGTCTTCTATGTGGCATCAGCCTCCTGGGCACTGGGAACAAGAGGTATAATGGCAAGTCCCTTCTGCAGCAAAGCTGAGGCAAAGGGACCCAACACATTGGAACTGACCTTTTTCTGACAGTATCAAAACAGAAGGAAAATACTGTACAGTCAACTCCCCCTCACGCAGGTTTATTTACCTGTGACTCAGAGGCCATGACAGAGAACTTCAGGTTCTTACCGATTCCTATTTTCCCCATCCAGGAAGCCTTTGTTTTTAATATCGTACGAACTTGCCATTTTGTAGGCCAAAAACAGCAAATATTGGCAGTTTCCTACAGTTCAACTGAATAAAATATGATCATGGCCTTTTGTGAAACCATGAAGAAAAGGTGGATATCTCAATATGTGTTTCCAGACTGGCTTTGTTCCTGAAGCGGTAACTCTGTTCACTCAGGATATTACACACTGAAGAATAAACATCAATATCCCACCAAGAAAACAAAAGGAATGAAATAATTTTGCATCCACCTTGGAACCTTTTTAGGACAAGGCAGGACACAAACTTCTAAAAAGCTGCAATTGTCCCTCTGTATACACAGGGACATGGATTCCAGAACATGCCCCGAGTTTACCCAAATCTACGTATCCACAGGACCCCACGGCCACCCTATGGAACCACATGTAGGAAACGTCGGCCTTCCACAAAGCCAGGTTTTTTCAATAAGGGTTTGGTTGGAAAAAAAATTAACATAAGTGATCCTTCGAAGCTCAAAACCCATGTTGTTCAGGGTCAGCTGCATTTATTACTTGTGTCATATCTGAGGCCTGAAAGCCATCATTCTCGATACCTTAATGTGATGGTTAACAAACTAACTGTTCCGATTAGAAAGAGGAAAAAGCTTATTTTTAAGCTGACAATGAGAGTGGATGCGGCTACGGTGAACGGAGAACAGACCTAAGCCAGCACCAAGGCTGGGGTGACTGCCTGTGCTCAGACCCACCAGGGCCTGTTCTTCCATCTCCCTCTGCTGAAAGGGATAACCTCCTTCTCCCCCACGACTAAAGGGCCTTTTTAAAATATTCACATGAGAAGTGCTATGAAAAGCTGAAAGGTCACAGATAACATTTTTAAAAATAAATATTAACGTAAGCATTTAATTTTCGTATAAGGAGTAAGGAAAGGATCCAGTTTCAGCTTTCTACTTATGGCTAGCCAATTTTCCCAGCACCATTTATTAAATAGGGAATCCTTTCCCCATTTCTTGTTTCTCTCAGGTTTGTCAAAGATCAGATGGCTGTAGATGTGTGGTATTATTTCTGAGGACTCTGTTCTGTTCCATTGGTCTATATCTCTGTTTTGGTACCAGTACCCTGGTGTTTTGGTTACTGTAGCCTTGTAGTAGAGTTTGAAGTCAGGTAGCGTGATGCCTCCAGCTTTGTTCTTTTGACTTAGGATTGTCTTGGAGATGCGGGCTCTTTTTTGGTTCCATATGAACTTTAAAGCAGTTTTTTCATACGAAAATTAATTCAAGATGGATTAGAGACTTAAATGTTAGACCTAATACCATAAAAATCCTAGAGGAAAACCTAGGTAGTACCATTCAGGACATAGGCATGGGCAAAGATTTCATGTCTAAAACACCAAAAGCAACAGCAGCAAAAGCCAAAATTGACAAATGGGATCTCATTAAACTAAAGAGCTTCTGCACAGCAAAAGAAACTACCATCAGAGTGAACAGGCAACCTACAGAGTGGGAGAAAATTTTTGCAATCTACTCATCTGACAAAGGGCTAATATCCAGAACCTACAAAGAACTCAAACAAATTTACAAGAAAAAAACAAACAACCCCATCAAAAAGTGGGCAAAGGATATGAACAGACATTTCTCAAAAGAAGACATTCATACAGCCAACAGACACATGAAAAAATGCTCATCATCACTGGCCATCAGAGAAATGCAAATCAAAACCACAATGAGATACCATCTCACACCAGTTAGAATGGCGATCATTAAAAAGTCAGGAAACAACAGGTGCTGGAGAGGATGTGGAGAAATAGGAACACTTTTACACTGTTGGTGGGATTGTAAACTAGTTCAACCATTATGGAAAACAGTATGGCGATTCCTCAAGGATCTAGAACTAGATGTACCATATGACCCAGCCATCCCATTACTGGGTATATACCCAAAGGATTATAAATTATGCTGCTATAAAGACACATGCACACGTATGTTTATTGCGGCACTATTCACAATAGCAAAGACTTGGAATCAACCCAAATGTCCATCAGTGACAGACTGGATTAAGAAAATGTGGCACATATACACCATGGAATACTATGCAGCCATCAAAAAGGATGAGTTTGTGTCCTTTGTGGGGACATGGATGCAGCTGGAAACCATCCTTCTTAGCAAACTATCACAAGAAGAGAAAACCAAACACCGCATGTTCTCACTCATAGGTGGGAACTGAACAATGAGATCACTTGGACTCGGGAAGGGGAACATCACACACCGGGGCCTATCATGGGGAGGGGGGAGGGGGGAGGGATTGCATTGGGAGTTATACCTGATGTAAATGACGAGTTGATGGGTGCTGACGAGTTGATGGGTGCAGCACACCAACAAGGCACAAGTATACATATGTAACAAACCTGCACGTTATGCACATGTACCCTAGAACTTAAAGTATAATAATAATAAATTAAAAAAAAAAAACACGTAAGCATTTAACAAGCCCATTACGATTTAAAGGAAAAAAAAAAAAAACGGTATTAAGTTCCTGGGTGCAGGGGCTCATGGCCGTAATCCCAGCACTTTGGGTGGCCGAGGTGGGTGCATCACCTGAGGTCAAGAGTTTAAGACCAGCCTGGCCAACATGGTGAAACCCCTTCTCTAACGAAAATACGAAAATTAGCCAGGCATGGTGGCGGAAGCCTGTAGCCCCAGTTACTTGGGAGGCTGAGGGAGGAGAATCACTTGAACCCGGGAGGGAGAGTTTGCAATGAGCCAAGATCATGCCATTGCACGTCAGCCTGGGCGTTGAGTGTGAAACTCCATCCCAAAAAGAAAAAAAAATATAAAGTTTTCCTTCCAATGAACCTATCATTCAGCCACCGAGGTATCCTATAGCTACTTATTCAGCCATGAGATACACCACAGGCGATATAGGCGAACAGGACACAGTTCTTCCCTGAAAGAAGGCTGCACCCTCAACAGAAGGGAGGCACATACTCCGAATGGAATCGGCATAGGGAACAGATGCTGCTGCAGGTGAAACTGGCTGCACAGAGCACCCACTCAAGTGTCTGAGAAACAAGGAGCCGTTGGTGCCATCACCTTCCATACTTGAGCTGGGGCAGTGGGGAGCCTGTCATCACCAAGGACAAAAAGCCCCAGAACCACACAACGAGCTTACAAACTCACCGAGGCGATGACTGAGCAATGTGTGTGGAGTGATGCGAACACGCAGATGTCAGGGCCACGCGCGGCGTTGGTTTTGTGCATCAACCTGAGCGTGCCCGGGGTGCCCAGATGGCTGGTTCTGCATTATTTCTGTGTGAGATGCATGTTTGCCTCTGGACTGAGTGGAGACCCATCCTCGCCGGTGTGGGGGGCACCACCCTATCCCCCCAGGGCCCGAGTAAAACAGCAAGGCGGGGAAAACTGGGTTCACTCCACCTGTCTGGCTGATGGGCCAGTGACATCCGTCTTCTGCAGCCCGTGCTTCTGGGTCTCAGCTCCTCAGACCCCGGTGGGATCTGCACCCTCCGCTTCTCAAGTCTTCAAGCCACACCCTCCCAGGACTCTAGCTTGCAGCCTGTGGGTCCTGGGGCTTCTTGGACTCTGTAGCCCCTGCAGCAAGCCTCGCCCTGGAGACACACGCACACCCGGCTGGCTGTCTCTCTGGAAGCCCTGACTAAAAGCCGCCCCTAAAAGTGGTCTTCAGAATTTTTTTCTAGCCCTAAGATCCCAGCGCCCCTCCTACAATTCTAGGCGGAAAGGTGAATGGAGACCAATGGACAGAGGTGTGTGCGAGGACACGCCAGGCAGCAGCACTGGGCAGGAGGGCACTAACGCTCACTAAGCAAAGAATCAATGTTGCTTGCCACAAAAATGAGAGCAGTAAAGATTTCTTCAAACAGAAATGAGTTGGTATCATGATTTGCTCTTAATACATAAGAAAGCATAAAAGTAGGCCTATTAACAATTACATAAGTCTTTAGAGGCCCTTGAACTACTTCTGCCCCGAGTCCTTCCCTTGCTATTGATGGAAATATGGGAGAAACCAGGAGGTCTGAGCGTGGACCTGGCCGGGCTCCCAGGGGCCGAGGAAAGCACCCATCTGTCCAGTCTTCCCTCCACCCCGCGGGGTTCCCTCTTACCCAGACTCTTGGGCTGACGCGGCTCATGCACTCAACAGCGCCATCATTAAACGTTTAGCTTCGCATCACGAGGGCCTCCTCTGGCCTCTTCTGACCACTCCTGAACCTCCAGTCAGCATTAGTCTGCAGGACACGCGTGGACAAAGTTGATGGATCACGGCCTCCAACGAGGAAGGTGCCAGGCAAGGAGTCGGAGAGCCGGGGATGGAGCAGCCCTCACCCAGGGAGGCGAAGGCCAACAGCGGCCACCACCGAGGACCTCCCTTCCCACCCTGAGGGCAGCTCACCCAGGGAAGCGAAGGCTGACGCCGGCCACCACTGAGGGCCTCGAGGGCTCTCCCCACCCCGAATGCGGCTGCGATCACATTTTCCCATCGCACCAAGAGACCCCTGTATTGAGCACAAACCTTTCCAACCTTCGAATCAATAAGGAATCACAACACAGACATTCCCTCAATCCAAATGGCCAGCCCACAAAACAGACATGCAATCATACACATTTCCTGTGGGAAAATCAGTCAGTCTCTGGGGCCTCGCGCCAGGGGTGGGGGAGCATCATGGGGAGACGCCCCAGCCCCAGCCTGGCTCCTCCCTCTATAGCTCCTTTTCCCTCCTCTTCCCCCCGCCCCTTCCCACCCCCCTTCTAGCCTCAGAGGCTCCTTCCTCAAATTCTTTCCCCTTGATGAAGTCATTCATGCCCAAAATACAAGGCAAAGTCATGGGGGCTCAAGAGAAAATCCATACCGTGGCTCGCGTTTTAGATTCTCATAAGTTTGAGAATAACCAAGCAAGAATCTTTGGCATCTGAATGGTCTGAAGGATTCTGAGCTCAATGTCCTGCACTGGCCCGGAGTGGATCATGGGTGTCTCGGACATCTTCACAACTCTACACCAGTTATTTTGAAACACACCAGCAGAATAGAACCATGTGAATAGCTGCTTCTCAGTTAAAAGTAGGAAAAGACTCCAAAAGCTGCCCTCAAGGAACATCCTTCCCATGAGGAGTTTTCTGCATCGGGCCCTTCAGGCACAGGCAAGGCCCCCGGGCCCAACTCCCTCATCCCTGCGTCATAAAGCAGCAAAGGCAGTGGGGAATAAAGCAAGTGAAGGAGTCAGTCCCGCACAAAACGGGCTCCAGAAGCCACAGCTACTCTCCCAGTGTGGGAGCCAAGTTCAGAGACCTGGAAACACCAGCATTCCCAGGGAGGAGGGCAGAACAATGCCATTTCCCCCTAGTTTAGGGAGACACCACCCCACGTCCTCTGGCCTTAAAAGAGGAGAGACTTCACATAAATGATTTCAATGACTCCACCACACACAGAAAGTGGGCTGAGGGCTAACACTATCATATAAATGCCTGGCAAAAACACACTAAATGAACACACAGATAAGCAAGGTTCTCCTGTTATCCACCAAATATTCAGAAACAAATCCAGTAAGCAATCTCTTTGCAATCAAAAGACCAATTCAGAGGTGCAGATTAAAAATAAACATACAACTGAACCCTTAATACACCAAGAACCAATTTCCACGGAAGTGTTATCACATCACCACCTCCCAGCTGAAGGAAGCAGCACTGGCCACTGACCAGCTGTTCACTCGTGGATCAGTGAACGAAAGGCAGTGCTGTCCAGGACAATGATGAGATGTTAACCTGAAAAGGGCAAAATTGCAGAGGCTGGAGGGACCTTCCAGGTAACCCGTCCCCCTCAGTGGACAGAGGACCCCCGTGGGACCACAGAGCCCAGAGCTCCAGTGTGTTCGGGGCAAGGACTCAACTGCAACCCTGATGATGTCCGAACGCCTTCTGCCCTTCTGTGTCTCTGCCCCACTAACAGGGAATCCGTGAATGCTAAGGAAATGTAACGCATTTTACAATACATGTAGATTTTTACCAAATTAAAGATAAACAGTGACAAACTTTGAGAATTAACTAAAATATAGTTCAGTGAATGCCCAAACTCAAAGCTAGTCTCCAAGAGGTGATAAGCTGTGTGTGGTGGTTAACGCCTGTAAATCCCAGCAGTTGGGGAGGCTGAGGCAGGAGAATCACTTGAGCCTAGAAAGTTGGGGTTGCAGTGAGCTGTCATTGCACTACTGCACCCAGCCTGAGAAACAGAGTGAGACTGTCAAAAACAAACAAACAAAAACAAATTAAAGGAGTTCAAATGAACTCGCTCATACCCTTTAAATTTTCATTTGGGTACATGGGGTGATCTAGTTCCTTTTTCCCTTGCAATACATGAATAATCTAATAATTAAATATAATCTAACAATTACATGGGAAAATTTAATTATTTTCCCATTTCATTATTCCCTATCTCAGGGAAAAAGTTAAAAGTATTCCCTATTTCAGGGAAAAAGCTAAAAATCATTTTAAACCTTCCTTCCACAAAACAGTATACTCAGTCATCTCTATCTGCTTGATCATGTGGAATTCAGCTTCACAAATCTACAATACGGTTTTTGTTAAACAGCGTTTATGTAGACAGGCGAGAGAAAGAAACACTTGGTCTATGTAGAAGCAGCAGAAGACACGTTTTAACAGAAAAGGGAGAAGATACCACCGTGTGAATCTGGAAATTCTGTCGTCATCTTGTCCACACACACAGAAAACACCCAAGCACGTGCCTAGTGTCCAACAGGAGCACAGAAAGGACAGGGTTCCTCCAGTTGTTTAATGACCAGCCCCACTTGTCACCGCCACATAACAAAATCCGCACGGCAACTTCAGCACGTTTCATTCACGATTCCACGGAAATCAGGCTGAAGAACATACAGATGTTTTGCCCACATTTAAAAATCCAAGTGTGGGACTCATAGAAATAAAACACATTATGGGTTCACTTCACTTTTCCAAATTTTTACTTGGAGAAACCTATAAAGTTCTTGTCAGTTACATCCTTAAGTTTTTCACTAATTTTTAAATGCGAAGGTCAGGCAAGACTTGTAAAGAGGTACACACATACGGCCCGGCGTGGTGGCTCACACCTATAATCCCAGCACTTTGGGAGGCCGAGGTGGGCAGATCACGAGGTCAGGAAACCGAGACCATCCTGGCTAACACGGTGAAACCCCGTCTCTATTAAAAATACAAACAATTAGCCAGGCGTGGTGGCGGGTGCCTGTAGTTCCAGCTACTTGGGAGGCTGAGGCTGGAGAATTGCATGAACCCGGGAGGCAGAGCTTGCAGTGAGCTGAGATCTCACCACCGCACTCCAGCCTGGGTGACAGAGGGAAACTGTCTCAAAAAAAAAAAAAAAACAAAGGAGGTACACACATACATGCCATGTTCTTCTCTCAAAGAGACGGGCCCTTTTTTAAGATTCCAGAAGTAAATGTGGTTGTCATCCTGCTTTTGAGAGGATGGGCTGTGTTTTAAGCATGAACAGACTTTCCTCCATGCACCAAGGATGCACCATGGGGGCAGTGCTGCCGCCGCCTCCCCAGTCTCTGCTCAGGGTGGGGCAAGGGGAGCTCCGTTGTCTCCCGTATACACCGTCAACAGGCCAGGTGCTCAGGAGGCGGCTTCCAGGACTCGCTGTAGGCATTCGTCAGCAGGGCAGGCAGTGCCTCGTGCTGGTGGGCATCCAGCAGTAAGGGGGTCTTGCACTTCACTCCCTGGGCCCAGCCGCAGACAGAGGGGAAAGAGACACCTGTATCGTAACTCATGTGTATTTATAGACACACAGAGACTCTGCAGTGCAAGGTGCAGAACTAGAAGGAATCATGGAAATAAGAGGGAAGACATTTGGTTACGACTGGCAGAGCCACCTCAAGCCTCAGCACTTCCTGCCGGAGCCCTCACTGACCAGACTCCTCCAGGGTCACTGCCACTGCCTTGCCCAGCTCATGACAGGGCAGACAGTGACAGAGCCTCAGAACAACCTCCCACTCCTTCCTCACCAGCCCAGGGGATGAGCTGTTCATGAGTGTCCCAAAGCCTGAATGCGGGAACACAGAGGTGACTGAGCAGAAAGGGGGACAGCCACAATGGCCGCCGGTGTGCAGATATTGCGGGGCACCCCAGCAGCCCTTTCCGTCTTAAAGAGGATGGCCACGGGTGTGCTGATGCTCCCGCGTGACCCAGCCGTCCTCTCCACCTTATAGGGGAATGGCCACGGGTGTGCGGATATTCCCGGGTGCCCCAGAGCCCTTTTCACCTTAAGGAGATTTTCATAGTCTCATATCAGTCTCCAAACTATTCAGTGAGGTTGGAGGAGTATCACTGTGGACCAACACTGATTGGCACCAAGTAAGGGCGATTTTATAACCATGTCTCAACCATGAAACAATCAGGTCTTTGGCCATCTGGTCTAAGCTTTTTCTGTAACAAAGTTGGATAATTTAGTTGAACTTTGATTTTCCAAATCTTGTTACAGAAACCACATCTTCCTAGGTGTGGCTCTGTGGTGTCACGTGCACACTTCAGTAGCCAGGCTTGCCAAGACTCACGGCACGTTACATGTTCACCTGAGAAGGCTGCTGAATCATTGAGGGCTCTGGCGTGCTCTGAAATGAATTTGCCACTTCAGCCTACACTCTACTCCCTTGCTTGGTTAAAGAAACCCAAAAAGCAGAATTTGTTTTGGCCAATCGCCTGCTGACCCAACTGCAGAGGTTTTAATTAGAGTACTTTCATTGCATCATAGAAAGCAAAGTCATATAGATCAACTCATTATTACCACTCCAAAGGTTTAGTAAATCTCCAGATAATCAGGCAAACATTTTAAGAAGCTACATTAAGGTTTACAATACTCAAAATTTAAAACTACATCCATGCTTCAAAAAACCACCATTCCCATTTTAGATGGCCAAATGCATATGAGAAAGAAAGAAACGTGCTGAGCGCATTTTTTGGGTAATCTTATGGAGAAACTGCCACTTTAAAAATGGCTCTAGTTCCTGGCTCCAGATGGGTGTGGTGGGTTGCCTCACTCAATTTCAACTCCACCTGAAGCTGGGACACTAGAAATCCATTCCCACACTCCAGGGCACCAGAAATCCCACTTCTGGAAACAGCCAGGAATGCAGACCTGTAGCAGAGAATTCTTTCCTGCCCACCCTAACTGTCCTCCGTGGAAGGCGACAGTCAAAGACAAGTCCACCCCCCTAGTCGCAACTGCACCACGAAGAACCATTTCAAGGTGGGAAGTGATTGATCAGTGGGAACAGGCAGTTTAGCTAATCACTTATAAGGCTGAGAAGTGGGGTTTGAAGGCCTGTATCTGGTCTTGTCCTCGGTAAATGGTCATCCGCCAGTCAGCCTAAGCCACATGGGAAGGGGCTTCTTGCAGTAAAAGTGGGGGCGCAGTTGTGGGGAGGGGGAATGTCTTAACAATCACTGTTTTACAGGATCACAGGGCTCAGGCAATGTTCAGTATTGTCACACACCAAGGTTTTTACAGTCTGAAGAAAACTACAGTCCTAAGGTGTCAGTTCTCAAAGCCCTTAAGTTCCTCCTGCAAAGATTCCCAGAGTCTCCACTTCTTGCACCGAACCCCAACTTGCACAGGCACCTGCGTCTTCCTCCTGCAGCAAATGCAGATAAGAAGCTGTGGCTCTGCTGCAGTAATGATGCCATGCAGCCCTAACACCACAGCAGAGCAATGGCTCTGGCCTGAATGTCCCCAAAACCTCATGCTGAAACCATCTCCGACGGGATACATTAAGAGGTGGGGCCTTTGGGAAGTCCTGCTCTCAGGACTGGGGTTGGTGTCCTTGTTGGGAGGCCTAGAGGAGCCCTCCTGCTCCTCCACCACGTGAGTTCTGACGAGACGACCGCTGCCACGCAACACCTGTTGAGATGCTGCCGTCTGTGAGCCACAGGCCCTGGGGCACCAGATGTGCAGGTGCCTTGACCTTGGACTGCCTTGACCTTGGACTTTCCAGCTTCCAGAGCTGTGAGCAATAAATGTCTCTTTACAAATCACCCAATCGACAGCAGCCGGACAGAGACAGTAATGTCACAACATGAGTCACTTTCTCAGTGGGCCAGAGGACTCCCCATGAGCCACCACTGTAAAGCAAGAACTCCCTGGAGGATGGAAAGGGGTTCACAAGGAATTCTACCCAGCACCAGGGTGTCTGTCCTTTCTTGCAGGAAGACAGCTGAGCCATGGCAGGAAACTACAGGGTGGGTGGGGCTGGACAGTAATGTGTCACCTGCTCATCTAAGCCTCAGTCTCCTGCCTCTCATCACGACAGTGGGGGTAACACCCCCTCACCTGAGCTGTTGGGGGAGGTAAGAGTGCTGGGTGGTTAACAATTGTTAGTTCCACAGAAATAAGGCAAAGAATCTGCCCCATGTCTTATAAAACCAAATCAGCCCAGGAATTCCACATCACTACTAATTTGCATGGGAAAATGCCAGATTCTCCTAAGTTCTGGCATGTCATTTGTATTAATAAAGTTTGCAGAGTTTTCACATACTAAGTATATAAAACAGGAAAATAAATCATGCAATTTGGAGGCTGAAGCAGGAGACTCACTTGAGCACAGGCGGCGGAGGTTGCAGTGAGCCGAGGCCTCGCCACTGTACTCCAGTCTAGGTGACAGAACGAGACTCCATCTCAAAAAATAAAAAAAAAAAAGATTTTGCTGCTTCATACTAGTAAAGTGGGCAGACTCTACATGCCAACTCTTATTCAAAGGTCGCCTAACACTGACTCAGGAACTCTGGCCCTGATGTGCTTGGAGTTTTAATCCTAACAGTGTTAAAGACCACTCCCCCAGGAGCTCTGAACAAGTACTCCAGGTATACGCTGAACAAGACCACACACTCTGACCGAAATCTAACTTCCCAGACCCAAACTACAGAACCACAGAAGACGCTGCTTCTGTCCAACTTTGTGTTCTGCCATCGTTTGTGTCCATTATTTCCTACAAACCATCTCCTTAGAATTTAGGGCACACAAAAGGCCAATACAACAGGGTTACTTTTCAAAGGTTTGGAGGTGAAGAACAGATACAATGCATTAGCTTCCTATTGCTGCTGCAACAAACTACCACAAATGCAAACCTCCTCTCAGCCCTGGAAGTCAGGAGTCCCAGGCCTGAAGTCAAGGGGTCAGTAGCTTGTATTCCTGCCTGGAGTCTCCCAATTCATAGAAGCCACCATGCAGCTTGGCTCACAGCCCCACACCCCTCCTACCACTGCCCCGGCCTCAGCCCTGCACCCCTCCGGACCCTGCCCCTGCCCCACACTCGCCCTCACCCCCACAGCCCTCTGGCCTCTATCTCGTCCTCAGGTCTCCTCCTCTGAGGCAGACCCTCGTACTGCCTTCTCAAAAGGCACATGTGAAGACACTGGACCCACCTGGACAACCCAGGGTCCTCCCCCATCTCACTGTCCGTTACACTCACATCTGCAAAGCCTCTTTTGCCATGGAAACTTCATTATACTAACAATCATTTAACAAGTCCATTCTAATGATGTGAAAATTGGCATTGTTTTCCTCCTAATGAACAGATCAGTCACCCTTGTAACCTATAAATATTTGACTATTAAATATACAATACTGTAGGAGACAGAGATGAGGAAGACGGTTCCTCCCTGAAAGACGACTCGACCCTAGACAGAGGGATAAACATTCTGAACAGAATCAACATAACTCAACATTTGAGTCGGAGAGGTCAAGCAATAAGACGTTCAAAGAAGCAACCAGAAAGTATGTACTGTGCCTGTAGTTCACATCTGCGCCTGGCGTCATGAGCACGAGCATGCGGACACGCACACAGGGCCCAAGTGTAAGATCAAATATAAGGAGCTTTCCACTGTAGTATTTAACTAGATCTTATGACAAAATAGCCTCCTGATTTTTATCCAAAAAGTTCTCTGTAATTAAGGAAATTAATTTTCCCCTAAAAGGCATTTCTCTAGCTATCATTCCATATAAACTAAATGGGCATATTAAAGAAAAAAGACAAATGTTTGACTTCGGGGGTTTGCCTACGACTTGAATAAGCATGATTTTCTTCTGGCCAAGCAGGGAGCAGCTGGACCAGACTGGAGGGAAGGAAGAACAAATTTCCACTCTGACCTCAGTTGGGCACCAGAGTCTTCCCTGTCAGAATGTGGGTGTGGTGCTTCCCACACACCAGCCTCTGAGGAAACTCAGCCCAAGGGTGTGGGAAAAGGCTGTCTACTTCTGAAAAATCTACAAAGTGCAGACACATCAAAAGCTTCAGAAGACTGTAAGCGGCCAAGGAGACCACTACACCCTTGGAGTTTACAGAAAATGGTCAGCATCACACGTGCCTGAGGTCCAGGGTCAGCTCCCGGCTGCCGCGACGCCGTGAACGCAGCCCTGGCTTCCCCTCTGATGCAGAGAGCTGGTCACTCTGCCGGCAGCACTCAGAGCTCAGAACATTCTAGAGGAAAGCAACGTGTTCCTTTGAAAATGGGGAACCGGGGCAGCACAACTGAAGCTCTACGACTGTCTCAACTACTGGGTTTCGGGGTAGCATTAGGAAATCGTGAGAATCCAAATCTCAATTTCATACAGATTCCAGATTCACTGCAGGTTCCAGAATTTCCTGAGACATTCTTCCAGTTTATCACTCAGGATTCCCTTGCCAAAGCTAATAAAGTCTACATTCCTTACGGAAAACCCACCATAAGCACCACCACAAATAAGATCAACTGACTGACGCCCGCCCTTCGCACCAAACACAGAAACTGTTACTCACACAAGACTGTGCTGGAGGCAACTCTCAGCTGAAGCCGAATCCGTGAGACTTCATTATCCCCCATTTTGGATCGAGTGTGAAGACTGTCAGCAAACCAGGGCCCCAGTGTAAAGCAGAGAACAGATCCTCTGATGCCTGCCTGAACATTTCCTTCCCACCTCTGTCTTGGATATTGAACACCCTCAGAGCTACTGAGTCACCCACATTTGCAGGTCATTTATCCAGCCACCAGGATAACACAATTATGCGATAAAAATGCCTTCTCAGGGCTTTGTCATACTCAACAAAGAAGCTCAGAAGGCTAGGTAAGCGCAAGAAAGGGGGAAGCGTCCTCCAAACAGACAAAAACCAAGGAAAACCGTGCAGAGACTCGAGAGAGAGAGCAGAAACACAGCCCGCTGTAGCCTTTCAGGTCCTGCTGGCCGCAGCCCTGCGTTAGGTGGCACCATTTCCACAGATGCATCCTGCTGGGCCCACTTGAAGGTCCCGCTTGCGAGACACTCACCCCCACTTCCAGCTCCTGCAAGACCCGCTGCAGCCCCACTCCATCCTGGGGGCCGACTGTGCAAGTCTTCCCGGCGAGACCCCTCAGAGCCTACTCAGTGTCTGAGACTGGGAAGCACCAAGGATCCAGAAAGGCACAATCCCGTTCTCCTCGTGCTGCTTTCTGGGTTCCAAGTTGCCTAACGAGTCCTGCATAAACCCCGGGCTGGGGAGCCAGCCAGGGCCCAGCAGCACCCAGCTCATGCACTCCACTCACCCCACAGAGGCCCCAGCACGCTCTGTCCGCGGGGCAAGACACCAGAAACAGCCACAGTTCAGGGTTCTGCCACCCGCCCCGCTGCCGTCATTACCTCCTGGGATCTGAATTCTCATTGGTTGGAAAGGTGATCCCACAGCTCCGCTGCCTTAATTACCTGCTGGGATCTGAAATTGTATTGGTTGGAAAGGGGATCTCATTGCTCAAGCACTCCCTGCTGCCTCCTTGCAAACAACATAAAAAATCCAAAACCCCTTGTAAAGAACGTTTACTATAACCTCAAAACAAGACACATCCCGAGACCAAGGAAGATACACACGCACATCTGACAGCTGGTGGACGTCAGTGACCGACGCCACGGCTTCCGTGTGGCGTGTGAAGCAGGAGGCCTGTCACGGTGACTCAGGCTGGGGTCTGAATGGGGGTCTTCCAAGCAACTAGGCAACCAGGACGCACACCCCAAAACCCAAGTCCCCGCACTCATGTACCTGGCAGAAATGCTGCGTGGCCATCGACACCAGTTGTGAACCAAGACCGATCTGTGTCCTGTGGCCCTCACAACGTCCGTACATGCCTGGGCCCAGCAGAGGCCCGCACGGCACCCTGCTCGCCTCCAGTGGGGCTCTCTCCTGCCAAAGGGGATGGCCCTGAAGTCCATTGAGATTTCCAAAGCTCTACAAAGTCGTGCTTCCTCCTGCTTGTTCAGAAGGCCTAAAGCCCTGAAGACACCAGTGAGAATTGACCTAGCCTCTTAAGGCAGCTCAAATACCTAAACACAGGAACGCTGGACCTCTCTGCCCTCGAGAGCAGCCGATAACACACTGGGCTAAGCAGAAGGTACAGATGTCACATCCAGAAGCCAGTGGCGCTCAAGATTGCATTCCAGGAGCCGCCCATGTGAGTCCCTCCAAGGCTTCCAAGTCCCACTTGATTGTTTTCATCGTATCTCTATAACATCAGAGACATTATATCTCACGGTATCTATGAGATCGTCTCCACTTTTATGAGCACATATGCTCCCTGACTTACCATGGGATGAAACTGTTCCAATAAACCCAGCGTAAGCTGAAAATATCCTAAATAGAAAGTGCATTTGACATCATAGTTTCAACTTACAACGGGTTCATCCAGAGGCAGCCCATCTTGGGCCAAACAATGCACTGAGTGTGACTAGTTCACACCATCACAAGGTTGAAAAAAAAAATCAGATATGTAACAATTGGGAGCCAGGGACCATCTGTATTGGGGCTCCTGTCTTCAGAGACAACAGAAACCTCTTCTTAGACAAGAATCACAATTTATAATCCTCAAAATGTTAAACTTAGTTTAACAATCTAGACGTTCAAACAAAGCCAAAGTAGGCCCACAAGGCCGTTTGTGCCCTTCACTAAGACGCACGACTCTGTAATAACCCTCACCACAGCCCCTCAGGGTGGGTCCCAGAGGCAGTTGAGGCTTGTGGCTACGGACACTAACGAAACCAAAATCAGAGTACGCAGGTGCAGTCAAGTCATATGACTTCTCCACTAGCATATGCACAAATGTTCATCAGCAAATCTCATCTTCGCTTTACCTCCCTCCCATGACCTAAAAAGGAGTCCACCACACACACACCTCACTTCAAAAACATAATTAGTACTTGCATTCAATTCTGAGCATTCGGAATAGACCTAATGGGTGATTAAATCTCTCCTCCAACCCATTGCTTAGTCTTCTTAGAGGATGAAGGATTTTGCATAACACAAGTCAACATATAAAACATCTGCTATAGAAACAGACTTTCAAGTGGTCCTCATTAGAGTGATTCAACTAATATACAAAGGACCCAACACACAGCAGTGTATATTAGAAGAATGATTAATTTGTTCCCCTAAAAATCCTAATATCTACACAGAAAAAATACCCAATACACATTTTATCATTCTTTACCAGTATAGTCATACAAAGGAGTATCACAAAAGCAAAAGAACACATTTGGTTTGACTCACAGTTCTAAGTTTAATATAAAATTGCTAAAACCACCAAGACAAACATGACTATGAAATATTTAACGATCTTCACCTAAATTCAAGTCACCATTCAACCACCAATACCTCTGCTCTCCTTACGGGAACTTTCCAAAAGTAAATTCTGGAATTAACAGGACAAAATTTTCTGGTGATAGAAATTAGGAAGAAATTGGTTGAAGGCCGTTCCTTGGCTGTCAAACTTTTTCTCAATAATATTTTGTAAAATAAAAGCGTCAAACAGATCTTTACATTAACTTACAATCTATCAAGCAATACTGGAGCAAGCTTTAAATATTAGCCACATTCTGTCAGGGCTGACTAACATTAAATCAGTATCAGTCTCATGTCTTGTAGGATCCACAGCTCATCTTCTTAAAACCACTTAAGATTTCATAATTAACTCAATTAAACAATGTAAGTCATCTCCTTGATCTTTGACATGAAGGGGTCATTTTCCCCCAAAATAGTACCTCTTTCCTTGACATGATTTAATCTGTGGTTAGAGTATTTAAGAGGATTTCTTTCCTTCTTAGAAAATAAAATATACACCTTTCCAATATGAAAAAACTCTAACTGATAATGCCATAGCTTACCCAGGTCAAAAGCATTTTTTTTTTTTTTTTTTTTTTTTTTTTTTTTTTGAGACGGAGTCTCACTCTGTCGCCCAGCTCAGGCTGGAGTGCAGTGGCGCGATCTCGGCTCACTGCAAGCTCCGCCTCCCGGGTTCACGCCATTCTCCTGCCTCAGCCTCCCGAGTAGCTGGGACTACAGGTGCCCACAACCGCGCCCGGTTAATTTTTTGTATTTTTAGTAGAGACAGGGTTTCACCGTGGTCTCGATCTCCTGACCTTGTGATCCGCCCGCCTCGGCCTCCCAAAGTGCTGGGATTACAGGCGTGAGCCACCGCGTGTTAAAAAAAGAACCTAACTGCATCTTTGGACCTTATGTGAGGTAGTGTCCAGGGTCACTGGGACCCCTACTTGGCCAGTGTAGCTGGGTACCAATTAAAGACAGAAACCCAAGCATTCACTCAAAGCCCCTTCCCAGCTGTTCATCCTAGTGGAAGAAGCCATGAGTACAAACGAATGCGGCATTCTACGGAGGGCTTTGGGGATAGGCTGCTTGAGAACATCAAAGTGGCTCACGTCCCCCGAGTATAAAGCCAGTGACTGCTCTCAGCTTCCATCCACAGTAGCCAAAGTCTGGAATCACCTGAGTGCCCGCCAACAGGGGATGAAGGGAACGTGGCCCGAACACACACAGGAGCAATACTCCACCACACAGCGGAGAGCCCTGTCATCCGCGGCAGCATGGATGGAGTTGGAGGACATTACGTTAAGCAAACGAGTCAAGCAAGGAAACGGCGCATAAGCAGGAGCTGAGAGCAGATCTCATGGAGGCCAAAAGTAGGTGGTCAACAGGGCCCAGCAGAGCCCACTCATAAGCAGGATGGGCAGAGGCTGGTAATGTGCACAAACACACAGCCTAATGGGAACACGAGACCTACTATTGATAAATCAGCAGGGGGATGGCAGTGGGTCATCTACTGTGTATTTCAAAACAGCTAGGAGAGAATAACTTAACATAACCAGCACAAGGAAAAGAAACTATTTAAAGTGAAAGACATCCCAAGTACACAGATTTCATCAATATAGGGGTGAATCAAGGTATCACATGCACTCTGAAAATATGTACGTATATTATGTATCAACAGAAACAAAAACCAATGACAGAACCATTTGCGAAGCACGTGCAGGAGAAGAATGGGAAGCCTGACATTGTGTGGCTGTGTGTCCCCACCCAAATCTCATGCTGAACTCTAACCCTATGTTGGAGGTGAGCCCTGGTGGGAGGTGATTGACTCATGGGGGTGGTTTCTAATGGTTTAGCACAATCCCCCAAGCGCTGTCCTCATGATAGTTCTCCTGAGATCTGGTTGTTTGGAGGTGCATGGCACCTTCCCATTCACTCTCTCTCCCCTTCCAGCCATGTGAAGACATGCCGGCCTCCCCTTCACCTTCCACTCTGATTGTAAGTTTCCCCAGATGTAGAAGCCTGTACAACCCACAGAACTGTATGCCGATTAAACATTTTTTTTCCTTATTACCCAGCCTCAGATAGTTCTTTATAGCAGTGGAACAACAGTACAGTCCTCAGGACCAGCAATGTTTTCCTTCTACCCAGCGGCCAACAAGGTCCTACACCATAGCTGGTTTTCCAAAGCTTTGCCAGAATGCTGAAGCTGTTTTGGGGATACTAACTTTCCCCATCTCTGGCAAACCAGATGGGGCATCCTATTGGCCTCTTACCACCTTTCTCAGAGAAACCCCACCTCTGAAACAGCCTCCACCAGGGGCCTCCTTCAGCAGCAACAAAGCTGAGTGTTCCTTGCACTTCCCTTCTTCTGAACAAGTAAACATCTTAAGCTTGTTTTTCCATCTTCCCAGCTCATTGAAAAAAGTATCTTATGCTTTCTATTTTCCTAACACACACACATGGAAGAGAAGTGCCGTGAGGGCAGGGGCTCTTGTTTTCCCGGATCTGAGCCTGGCCCTCAAACACTAGCCGAATACTAACACGATATCCAGAGGCAGAAATGCAAATATCCATATGACTTCAAATACCCTAAGGACCTAACAGGCCGAGTGGCCCATGTAACTATGGTGTGCTGGGCCATTCAACTGGTGTCCAAATCCCTGTCCAAGTGAGCTCTTTAATTTCGAGACTTTTCAGACAGCTGTTTTGTTGTTGTTGTTGTTCTGTTTTGTTTTTATTAAAGGGATATGTTACAATTATAATCAAGAATATCCCAGGCCGAGTGTGGTGGCTCTTGCCTGTAATCCCAGCACTTTGGGAGGCCAAGGTGAGCGAATCACCTGAGGTCAGGAGTTCAAGACCAGCCTGGCCAACATGTTGAAACCCCGTCTCTACTAATACAAAAATGAACCAGCCATGGTGGCAGGCACTTATAATCCCAGCTACTCAGGAGGCTGAGGCAGGAGAATGGCGTGAACCAAGAGGTGAGGCTGCAGTGAGCCAAGATCGTGCCACTGCATTCCAGCCTGGGCAACACAGCAAGACTGTCTCAAAAAAATAAAAATAAACCAATACTCCCAGTTAGTTCTTCACCAATGTCAGATACATCAGTTTCAAGAAAAATATGAAAGCATGTTTTTATATTTCAGTGTTGAATTTAACCATATCTTTTAACCATACCTTTTAAGAAGATATGAAGATAGAACTTCCTCAAGGATTGGGGGAGAGAAAGGCAGTTAAGAAAATCTTAAAACCTCAGGAGAAAAACAAGTATGGGTTAAGACCTCAAGGCAAAACTTTTTCTTTGCACTTTGATTTCAAAAGAACAGAGATGCCCAAATTATGAACTCTCCCATCTGCATTTTATATTCGTCTGTGTCCTTTGAAAGGCTGGAGATGGGATCCCAGGTATTTACTTGGGATGCCAGAAGAGATGCAGCTTCACCCCCCCGACCTCCATGGTTTGCTTAGCCCCTTCACCAGTGGATCTCACCAACAGATGACACATCCACGCCTCATCCATGGCTGCACAGAAAACCACTTGGAAGACAGCCACTCCCACCAAGCTTCCTGACTTTGGTGTTTAAAATCTGCATCATTTAAAATCTGCATCTCATACGTGAGATTACACTCCTCCGAACAACGACATTGCCACTGTCATTTCACCCAAAAGGGCTTTAGGAAGTGACACGCGGTCCAGACGCCAGAGGTCGCCGGCCGCCTTACTCTAGCCTAATTCCTTTGTGCCTGTATGGAGGCTTCACAGATACAGCCCATTAATGACTGTATGAGAAGCTCAGGGCATAGACGAACTCAGTGCTGAATTTTTTCCATTTATCACCCTTTGTTTTGTCCAGAAGACAGCTGAGAAAGGCGGGGGCAGATCATCTCCTCGAGTGTAATGACTCTAGCCACTTCTCTTCACCCCAGGTCACCACTCAGTCAACACCCTTTTGAGAAACCAAAGCAATTCTGTTCCCTTCACTCTGGGTTCCAAGCACTAAATTCCTCCGTTTTATCAATTAGATTATCAAGCAGCCGTTTGTAATCTGGACTGCAATCTGATACGAAATTTAAAGCTAATTTAAGTTGCGGTAATAGCTCCTATTCACATTATAGATAAGGCATGAATGAAAACTTTAATCTGTTCATAGGACCAACTTTGTAAACAAACCAATTATTCAAGCAATGATTGTCTTCAGTTAGATGCAAATTACTTTGCACATAAAAGATTTTCCAGTAGGAATTTTTAAATCCATGGTCTGTCTTTTCTGAGCCTGTCTCTGCACCTTCCCCTGAGTGCACAGCAGGACTTCTCAGGGCATCCCATCAGCAGACCCACTGAAGAGAATAAGCTCGCAGCCCCCAGCCCAGGAATCAAGTCCGAGCCCCAGCAGCCCCTCGTCCAGCCGGGGCTTCCTCACCAGCACAGCACCCAGAGGTCTTCCAGGTTTAATGCCACGTGTGCGTGGAAAGTAGAGTGCTGGAAGGAACACAATAGACATTCAACAATGCAAATTCCCCCCTGGAACAGCCCAGCAATCCTCTGTACCTTCCCCCAAAGTACCCATGCTAGGCAGGCGTAGAGTCCAAGGGGGGTGCCTAGGAATCGGCATTTAACACTATTCTGATGAATAAAAGTTTGAGAGGTCGGTCAGCGAGAGGCTGTCGTGGCCTCCACTCATTTGCAGGCTCTGAAGAGACACAGATTCAGGTAACAGGCCAGACAGGACAGGACAAGGATGGGGAGGTGGAGGGCAAATTCCACGGACAACCATCCGCCCCGTCATCCCCACTGAGACTCCGTGATTTAAAGAGAGGCAAAGCCAGGGAGAAAAGATGCCCGCACCACACGAGCGACTGAGATTTCACCTAAAGCACGCAGCATGTGGCTGAGGGCCAAGGTTGGGCAAGCCAGGAGCACAGAACGGGGTTCACTGGCCCAGAGGTGTCTCCCACACCCACACCCCGTGCAGACCTCCCAAGCACTGCCTGTGTCTCCTGCCTGGTTTAGTTCCTCCCCGCCTTCTACTGTGTTGGTTTCTCAGCCGCCACCCACCACCACACAACCCTCTCTACAAGCTTGGTGGACTGAAAAGAGCGGGGGCGGGTAAGATCTGGGCTCTGGGGCCAACGTCCTGCCTGAGACATTACTTCCAACCCACCTAGCTGTGATGTGAGCCCGAGATTTCTCAAATGTGAGATGGGAAGGTAACTGAACCCACTCACCAGGACGGCTGTGCAGACTGAGATTACATATAGCCACACCTCGGCATCCACCACACGTGGGACCCCAGTCGTGTTGCCCCTGATGGGAATCCCTCTATGCCCCTTCTGCTACCACAGCCAACTCCCAGCAGTAGCTGTGGAGGGTGCATCCTCTATTCCCACTCCACTCACCTCCCATCGCTCCACGCAGTGACCTGCCACGCAGCGGCCACCAGCAAATCCGGCCCCACTAGATAACCGACCACCAGCCCCCCCTCACTTTGGGGCGTCTTCCACTTGCAGTTCCGAAGCAGGCCGAGAAACCGCCCTCAAGGGCAGTCACCTGTTCCTTAGTGCATGTAATGACATGCCACACAGGACCACCAGCAAACCCAGCTCCACCATCCAGGCTCCTGTGGATTAACCAAACCCCCACCCCCCACCTTGGAGCGTCTTCCACTTGCGGTTCTGAAGGGGGCCGAGAAACCGCTCTCAAGGGCACTCACCTGTTTCTTATTGCATGTAATGACCTGCCAAGCAGGGCCACCAGCAAACCCAGCTTCACCGTCCAGGTTCTGGTGGGTAACTGCCCCCGTCCCCCGCTTCCTCCTGGGGTGTCTGGGAGGCTCAGAAACCGCCCTCCACGGGCACTCATCTGTTCCTTATTGCACTAATACCTCATTTACAGAAATCCACTTTGACTTTCCAGCACTGCACTTGTGACAATTTAACAATCCTGCTTGCAAGCTACAAGAGCTTGAGGTCACGTCCACCTCACCAGTATCCCAGAGACCCAGCACTATCCCACTGTGTTTAAAATTCCAAAATACTCCTTCAAAATGCTACTGGCATTTGCTTTGCACATAAAATGTTAAAAACCTTCAAGTGAAACAAATATCTTCAACAGTTTGATACAACGACATGTGAGTTACACATCTGCCAAGTTGTAAAGCCTCATGCATTTATAACATTTTAGGTACGGTCAAATGGTTCATTAATATAAATTATGAGAATCTCTAAGAAACAGGTTTTTTCTGGCATTAGATGACCAAAGGAAAACTGGGTTCTGGCTGGCTTGCGGGCCTGTAGAGACAGACAGATCTGCTGACACAACCAAGCTCCTTCCCACTGATGTGGCCTCATCCCAGGCCCCTCACCCGGATGCCTGCAGGCCCCTGGAGGAGCAAGCTGACCTGTCCACATTTCTCAAATGCACAGCTGTTGCTCACACTGCAGATAGAGTTCAAGGCACGAGCAGGCCGCCACGCTAAAAATACCACGCAGCGTCCACGCCAGGTGACGGTGGTTTTCACTCCATCCCAAAGCCCCAGGTATGAGTTTACAGCCATGATTACCACATGGATTTTTGGACCCTCAAGACATACTTTGTTTCCTTTTATGCAACAAAGTTAAAAGACTATCACTCAGATATAGGCTCTGAAACTGTGGAATAATTGTTTGGGAACAGAGCCTCTGCCAGATCAGGATTAGCACTTGGGACAACACCCCGTGACCTCGGTCCAAACCCATCCAGACCAGAAGCCTCCCGCACTGTAATTTCTGTGGATTTCTGTAAACAAGGTATTACTGCAATAAGGAATAGATGAGTGCCCTTGGAGGGCAGTTTCTGAGCCTCCCAACCACACGGCCACGTTCAGGCTGAAGCCGCACCACCTCCAGAAACACTGTCCCTCGCCGAGGTGTGCCTGGCTTCTCCCTTTTTCCAAAACTTAACAAAACCTGAAAAGGACAGGTCTGTGTAGAAAAACACAAACTACTTGCGATTCCTCTTCCCAGTTCAGGCTGTAGGAAGCTCGTCTCGGCCCTCACCGTGTTCTGACTGTGGCTTGGTTCCCATAAGAAATAAAGTCAGAATTCTAGTCCCTGTCTCCTGGGCAGTGTGGCAGGCATACATACCTTCAGTTATATGAGGAAAGGCGTGGCGAGCCCCCTTCCTTCAGTAAAACTGCAGAGTTCCCAGAACCCCGATGCCATCCCCCTCACACCACTGTGAACACCTGGACAGAGCACATTTCAATGCGTGCACCTTTGTGGGCTAGTTTTCTATTTCTCCACTAAATCACCCCAAATTTAGCGCCCTAAACACTGACTTATTTTCTCACATTTCTGGAAGCTGGAGTCCAAAACAGGTCCCACCATCTAACGTCGAAGTGGCGGCAGGGCTGGCTCTGGGGAAGCGACCGTCTCCTTGCCTCCCGCAGCCTCTAGAGGCTTCTGCATCCCCTGGTCCATATGGCACCCCCTGTCTTCAGGACCCACAGCGGCTCTGACGGCCCCTCAACTGGAAGACGCAGAAACGTCAGGAGACCGGGATCTAGTGCTAGGGCCAAGCCTCCCCACCCTCCCAGCTCCTCACACACTCCCGTGTGAGCTAATATAGATTCCACTTTAACTAGTGTCACCTGTGTAAGGGGTAAGTGCCCAGCTGTGAACTGGTTAACCTCGCCCACACAAACCCCGAGAATAAACTCACAGGCCATGGACCACTCCACAAGCAATAAGTGACCACCTGCTCAGGGACCTCCATGCCCCAGCAGAGCCCTCCGGTACCTCCTTGTGAGCTCAGACTGGCGGCAGGGGTCTGCAGCGCCACAGGGCCCTGGATAAAAAAGACAGCTCCCATGTCGGGAGGCACCCGCCCGCGGTTGGGTTCCCAGTACTTTAATTGCCCAGGTGGACAAGCCGCGCCGCATGCAACCCCATCACCAGAATAACGGCTGCACGTGGCGAGTGCACGGGTGGCCACCACTCAGCCCAGCTGGCCGCGCTAAGCACATCACCACCGTGACGCCCAATCAGACTCAACTGCTGGAACAGTCCCGGCATCGGCCCCCAACAACATTCTGGATCACAATTCAGAGTAGTGATTGCGATCAGGGCCACACGTGGCTGAATGTTTTTACAGGAGGACGCCACAGCTGGACTGACGCCACAGCTGGATCTGGCTGGACTGAGAGCATTTCCCACTGGACATTCTTACAACACCATTTTATTTGCGCTTTATTAAACTTCTATGGCTTTTTTCTGCTTATCTACTTTATGGGAGTGTTTCTTGTTCTTATGACTGCGGTGATACTTCAAGCTACAACTATCAATGTGTAAATTAGTTTGGAAGTCGCCTTATCATTAAACATTTCACAAGCAAGCAGTCAGAGGCACCTAACCCGGAGGCCTCTTTTCTTCTCTGAGCCAAAGCTACCTTGGACTCAAAGAAAACGGCACATGGAGAGGGGCTGGATCTCCAGCACCCATTCCTAGGGAGCCTCCTGGGGAGAAGATATGGAGGGAGAAGCCCTGGGTTATGGCACTGTCGTACTAAAGAAAAGTCTATTTGGGTAATGTAAGCACCAGACTTAAGAGATTAAGCAAACCATGAAAAGAAACCACTAACCACAGCTTCTCCAAAACAGAACTAAACTCCCTTTAGTTTGAATTGGAAAAGCAGAAGTGATGATCAGGATACAAAAAAAAAAAAAAAAAAAAAAAGAAAAAAAGAAATGACACAGTATCTGAACACAGGAGAATAATCAAGGGCCACTGTCTCTTCCTGTGTCAGTGGGAGCCTCGCATCTAAGCTGGATTTAGAAGGTTGCTACTTTGGACTGAAAGGTATCCCCAACTCTAGTTTGTAAGCAAGTGGAGCAGAATGCTTCAATTATTTCAAGGTTTAGCGGTAAAGCTCTGCAACTCTCACAACCATTTTAATTGGTGTGAATTTTAAAGTGACTCAATCTGTTGGCTGGAGTATCTAACGGCTTAACCACGGGGTCACGTTGGAAAATTTTTCCAATTGCTTTTGTTTTTCCTACTGAAGATGCATTTGAACGTTCTTGTAGTTTGCAGTTGGCTGGTTCTGATGTTTGGTCCTGAGGAGGCCCAAGTATCCGTAGAGGAAGAATCTGAAACCTCAAGCCACTCGAGTGCTGTCTGGGCAGATGGAGACCCCAACCCGAGGGCCAATGACGGGCTCAGCATGGGCGCAGGGCCGCCCGATGCAACAGGCCACGTATTTGCCGGTTACAAAACATCATAAGCACACACCCCCAGGTGTGCACACACGCTCTGTACACATCTGTCCCTATCAACACCAGCACACACCCCCAGGTGTGCACACACGGTCTGTACACGCTCACGTCTGTCCATGCCAACAACAGCATACACCCCGAGGTGTGCACACACGCTCTGTACACATCTGTCCCTGCCAATGCCAGCACAGATCCCCAAGGTGTGCACACACATTCCATACGCGCTCACATCTGTCCCTGCCAACGCCGGCATACACCGCCAAGGTGTGCACACACGCTCTGTACACACTCACATCCCTCCCTGCCAATATGAGTACACATTCCCAGGGATGCACACAGGCTCTGCACATACTCATGTCTGTCCCTGCAGCCTGAGTCAAACAGTCACAGAGAGGCAGAGGAGGAGGAAGAAGGATGCGATGGGCACTAAGGTCCTGGGCCAGTTCCCCTCCCTACCTCGGGAGAGACCCCTCATGTGATCCTGCCATCACTCACCCTTCCGCCTCCATCCTCCATCCTCCCACAGGGATCAGGAGGATGCCCACTGCACAGAGCTGTGATGAGCATGAACAGAAGATGGCAGGAGCTCACGCCAAGGTGCTGAGCACGGGGCCTACGGAGTGCTTCTTTCTGCTGTGGCTGACATCATCAAACAGACTGACACAGCTTCTGCAGAGAATGCCACTTGCTAAGAAACTGAAACGTGTGACCTAGGAGCCTGTGAAGGTCTAAGAACAAACCAACAAACCAAACGGTTTTGTTTGTTTTTCAAACACCATAGCCTGTTTTTTCTTTTTTTTCATGCTCTACCTTGGGTATCATTTAGTTTAATTTCAAAGTAAGTCCAATAATTACACAAAATCACAGGACTGAGCATGGAGCATTGTTTCACTTCATGTCCTCCAGCCTTTAGGACACATTAAGGAAAGACATGATTCCAGGATTCCCATTAGAAAGGCTGCCCTGAGGCACCTGCTGGGGCAGCCAAATTGCAGCTGTTGATGCTGCCCCCAAGCTGCTTGGATGAAGCAGAAGATTCCGGAGGTCTCCTTTCTTCTGCCCCTTGTCCAGGAGAGAAGGTGGGGGGAGAAAGGTGAGAGAAGATAGGAAGAAGGAGGGGGGAAGGAGGGAGAGAGGAGGGGAGAGGGAGGGAGAGAGGAGGGGGGAGGGAGGGATAGGGAGAGGGAGGGAGGAGGGGCATGTTCCATCCACCAAGGCAGCTACACTGCAGAGAGAATGGAGGGTGTGTTGCCTCTCAGGACAGCAAGTTCAAGCTGTTTATAATTGTTAGCATAAACAGTGACCAGCTGAGGACAGGGCTGTCATTGGAGTTGACGTTTTATTTTCATAGTTGATATTGGGGACCTGGACCTAAAGCAGCGTGCCTTGCCCTTTTGCCAGATGGGCCTATGCTTCTCTATACTTGAGTCTATTTGACTAAATACCCGATATTGACTAGGAATTATGATGTGTAGGATACCCCTTACCACAGTAACGTCAAACTCATATTCTAAATGCAATTTATTCAGGGACTGGCTTCTAACTCTGGGTAGGAATGTTAAGCTCAGTCCAGTTCAATTCAGTAAGCATTTATCAAGAAACTCCTAGACCAAGAGCTCTGTTAGACACTGGGTATGGGGTGATGGGGATACGAAGATGTGGAATTAGAACTCGAGAAGCTCAAATGTTTCCATTTAATTCCCTAATGCAATTACTAAGCTTCAACCTGATGGCTGTAATGTCTAAATTCACTTTTTCTTTATTCCAGTTCTACATAACAAAGCACAAATAATCACAGAGGAATGATTCTGTGTTGGACTATTCAGTGGACAGAGAAGAGCATTCTGACCGGCGTGAGACACTGTCTTCCTTCCCAGGGAGCCCGTGAGGTGGCTGCACAGAGCACAGGCGTGAAGATTCAGGAACACGAGCATCAGGTGATGGGAGGGGCACGGAGGCAGCACCAGAAAGATGCCTGCCGAGGGGCCGCTGCAGCCAGGCCGGCCGGGAAGGTCACGGGAGTGGGCGCAGGCATCTCCCTCCAGCCGCACTTGGTTTTCATGAGGACGCGTGCACGGAAGGGGATGACACCGAAATGCTGTGGCGCTGAGGGGAGGAAGGGAGGGACACAGGGCCGACGGCTGGCCCCCACCCCTTCCGTCCCTGCCCCTATGAACGCTGCCAAAATCAGCCCCAACGGGGAGAAATGAGGTGGGTGAAAGAGGTGGACAGACGTGGCTTCCATGGAATTCACAGATTCCAGTCATTAAAAATCCCTTCTGAGTTTTCACCTGGAAAAGTTTGCCAATGTACTTAGGGACAAGAGGCGGAAGATGAAGCCAACACAATTGGGCTCAAACTGCCACCCTTCTCCTTCTCTCTTCATCCACCACCCTCCCTGGGCCCCTGAGTGTGAGAACCAGGAGCTGCACAGCCCAAGGGTGCAGCCCCTGACCAGAGGAGGGAGCCGCACGGCGGGGCCCCCAGCACGTGGATGGCAGGATCTGTGCTATGTCAGTCCCAGGGCCCCAAGCAGAGAAGGCCTGGGGCTCCCAGCTGAAGTTTTGCTGTCTACTCTCTCACCAAAGTCAAGAAGGACTGAGTGGGACCAACGCTGCACCTGACGACTCCTCAGTGGCTGCCGATGTGGTCCTCACGCTGCAGGTGAGACCCTCTAGGGAAGCCCAGAGAGTGGCGAGAATCACAGCCAGGAGTGCTCCAGTTGCCCCAAAACTCCAGCATAGCCTGAGGAAGGCAGCGCCCGCTCAGATCCCCGTGCAGGCTTGTGTGGCACACTGGTGAGGCACACAGCACCAGAACATGGCACTTTAAGTGGCTTTGTGGGGTGTAGGAACACAAAGTGTGGTCTGGAGTGGCTCAGAAGTCACTCCCACCAGCCTGTGGGACCCGGACGGCCCCTTTGGACGTGGCTGGAGTCTCTCCAGGGCGGGCTCCAAAGTCCCAAGGATGAGGTGAGCGTCGGTCTTGCTCTGAGGAAGGCCCCTGACAAGTATCCTGAACATGCAGGTACACAGCTGGCTGACTCATCTGAAGGGACCTGCTGAGCTACGAGCTAGGGACAGCTAGAGAAAACTGCATGAACCTTTGTGACTACTCACAGGTAGGTAGCTACTGCCTGAGACACAAAGGTAAAGAATTAACCTGAAACTGCATATTATAAAACTTATTTTTAAATGATGGCGCTTAATTGAAAAGACTCCCAAAGAATACTGCATTAGAAAGCGACAGAGTGAAACCGTGAGGCTGACCACAGGAGTCCCTGGAAATTTCACCAAATGTTGTGTCAAAACTGAGAAACAGAAGAACTGCACCTGATGAAACATTCCATTAATCACTCGAGTCCTCCCCACATACGAAGCTATGTAAAAAGTGTTCCCAGAAGGTAAAGTGAGCAGGAGGGCTGTGAACACACAAAGAGAGAGCCACTTCGTCCACGGACCACAACAAAAGAAACGCTAATGAGTGCCGACGACACGCTGGAGTCCAGGGCTCTGGGCGCAGCTGGGACGGGGACACTCAGGGTCCCACTGTCCAGATGGGAAACCAGGGTGGAAACACCAGGGAGCCTGTCCCAGGGTGCAGAGCTAGTGAACAGTGGTTCATACTGCGACAATCCCAGCTGCCAGGCTCTGGGGCTCCTCGGGACAGAATCCTGTTGACTTCACTCTGGGGTGCGAGAGGCGGCAGCATCCCCCAAAGGCACCTGGAGAAGTGGTGTTACCCTCCATCCCCTGTCCCCGGCGTTACCCTCCGTCCCCCTGTCCCTGGTGTTACCCTACTTCCTCTGTCCCCAGTGTTGCTCACCATCCTCCTCACCTCCAGGCCCCTCTCCCTATCCTCCCTCGTTTTCCTGTTCAGCCAGAGCACATCACATGTCTCTTCCCTTTTCAAGAGGCTCAGCTGCACCCAGAGGCATTCCAGCCTATTCAGGATGGGGCACACACCCTGGGGAAATGCCAGCACAGGGCCGGAAGGGCCTGAGACCCTCTCACTGTCGCCCAGGAAGGATGGAACAGCCCACGGTCATGCTCATTGTCAGGCAGGATGAAAACTTCTGTGTCCGAAATATTCTTTTCACTGGAACGGTTCGGACCATTCGTGAACGAATCAGTTAAATACCAGCAAGTGCCATTCCCACTTATTCTCTGGCTACAGTTTTCCACCCACCAGCAACCACACTCCTAGGAATTATCCCTAACGCAGAATCAGCGCCTTGTGCCTTTAGGAAAACCTCTTTCTCTCCAGCTTTGTCCTCCTTCCACAAAAGGTGCCTCTGACTGCCTCACTCGCTGTACCAGGATTTCACTCGGCTATGGAGGAAAATCTGCGTGGGGCTCAGAGGTGGGTGGTCCCTGCATGGGCAGCAGGTCTGTGACATCCTCCGAGGAGCCTGGCCCAGGCCTGCCTCACACGCCAGGACTCTGCCTTCTGGCCCTCGGGCCCCCGAAGCTGCTTTCCCTCCAGGTGTCCTGCCCCGGGCAAGAAGGCCGGACAAGGGCCCAGGGCTGCTGTGGGTCAGGAAAGCCTCCTGACACCTCCCACTCCAGGACCCCCCATCAGCATCCCAGCATCTGGACCTGTGTCACCAGCCGCTCCGCCGTACAAGAGAATTGGATTTTCAGCTGGGTGTGCTGCTTCCCTAAACAAAGTAGGGTGTTGTTACTCAGGAAAAAGGAAAAAATTGGCATCTTCTTGGCAACCCCGCGACATCCAGCCACCGGTTCTCACCATCCCAGAGATGTCCATCCAGGGCAGATAGTGTCTTCAACCAAGCGCCACTGACCCAGAAGTGCAGTAATTAGTACACTTTCACCAGAATCACCCACTCCTTCACCTTTACACCCAAGAAAAACATGTTTGCCAGGCAAATTAGATGTCCAGGAGGTGTAAGGAAACCCCAAGCCTGCTTTAAGCCTCAGACTTTTGAGACCGTTGAGGGCTGTGCGCACAAGAGCAAGGCTGCACCCGAAAGCTCTGCTCCTGCCAGACGTCATGGACAGACCACATGGCTTAGCCACATGGACCCTTCCAGGACTTCACGAGAGGGACCTCCGTGGTACATGCAATGATGTGCACTTCGTTCAGCCTCGAACAGACCACGCCCTCGTTACAGGGTCGGTGGTCCACCTCCTGCCATCAGCCCCCCACCTCACCGAGGGTCTGTGTCTGCATCTGAAAGAACTTTGCTGTTTTACCTGGGTACGAAAATGCAGCATCGTGATGTTTAAAGGTCTTTAAATATCAACACTCCGGGTGCAGTCCTTGTCACTTTAATGCGGTCACTCGATGCAGGCCTCACTCACAACTCTGAGGTAGCTCATACCTTCCCTACCTAACCAAGGAAGAAACGAAGGCATGGAAGGTGCAGCTCCTAAGGAGCAGATTAGGATTCAAACCAGTGAACTTCGTCACATGCTGACCTACCTCTCAGGCTGAGATAACGTTGAAAATTAACCAGGTAGAACAGCGTTCCATAAATCAGCTGGAAATGGTCCTTGTGCATGGGCCTGTGGTTACTCCCTGAAGAACAAGACCATTAGCCCAAAAATCCACCTGTGTCACACTCAAATGTTTACATATACAACTATTTTTAAAATAACCCAATCAAGCATGTTCACAGCCATTTAGAGCCATATAGATTGTCTGCTTCGCTGACAATCAACCCAAGACCTCTGTCGGCAAAGGCCACGGTGCCGGGTCCAGAGAAGGCGGGACAGAGACACAAGCAGACACAAGCAGGAACCTTTCCATCCCTGGGAGCCTCGCTCTGATCGGTCCGTGAGGACACGGTACAGACCGTGGGGCACAGGCAGACGGTAGGCCAGGAGAAGGGGCTGCATTGCCGGGAGGCAGTGCTTTGAGCTCTAATGGATGGAACACTGCTAACCAGTGAAGGTGGAGAGAGGGCACACGTCTGAGAGCATGTAGAGGCAGCAAAGCACAGCCAGCCTCGGGGAACCAGAAGCCACAGGGACATCAGGTTGGGTGCTGCTGTCTGCCGGCCACTGGCTGGGGGACTGTACTGGGCCTGGAGGGACATCCCTGACACTCCCCACCAGATGCCAGGGGCACCCCCAGCCCCAGGTGAGAACCACGGATCCCATGGTGAATGAGGCCAGCCTGTGGGAAGTGGGGCTGGGACAGCTCTGTACAGCTTAATAGGAAAGTTGGGTTCTATTTTGTGGGGTTTTGGTCACGCCGATGGCTAGTCATGGCTGTCCGTCAGGAAGTGATTTGAGGATAGACTAGAGAAGGGGCTGCCAAGACCAGCGGAGCATTCGCTGTCTGGGTCCAAGGAAAAGGAAATAAAGGCTGGCGATGTGACAGTGGGGGGGAGCACAGAGCAAAGGAACTGGTGGAGACACAGGGCTGGCCCCGCACAGGGCTTTGAGCAGCTACCCGGGGGTCGTCCTATTAATTCTCCTCATGGCCCCAAGAGGCGGCTGTGAGGATCCATCTCCTGAGGACAGAACTGCTCCAGAGCCACACAGCGAGGATCCACAGAACCAAGATCCGGGCCAGCTCCAAAGCGGGTGAACTTGACCCCTCAGCCATGGTCCTAAGACAGGGATCGGAGCCCCCTGGACACACAGACACAGGAACTGCAGGAAGGGGAAACGGATGCCCCGGACCAGTGGCGGGACCCAGGGTTTCAGCCCTCCAGGGCCACTGGGACCAGCCACTGCACAGGTGGACACATGATGCTTTAACTCGCGCTGGGGGAAGGAGCCCTCACTCTCAGGGTGGAGACCGCAGCTCGATCGGGCCGGCCTCCCTGCTGGGCACAGCCTGAGCCACACAGGATGCTGAGGTGCCCCAACGTTGGGGTGCTCAGAGCCACTCAGCTGAGATCGTGGTGCTTTCTGTAACCACCCTCGTTTCTTCACGGTATAGATCTGGACTCCATCCTTTGCAATGTGTGAGGTTCTAGGAAGAGGCTGGCCAGCTGGGGAAGTGTCCTGGGCTCTGCCCCAGTGATGACGAACTTGGCTCCCCACAAGGGCGGCCTGTTCACCACAGTGACCCCCGGGGACCACGCCTGCACCCACCTTGCTGAAGATAATTCACTTCTCATCCGTGAAAGAATAAAGCTAGACTAACTCAATTTCACACTCACTTCCAACTTTAACAACTTGTGTTAGGAAATCAAAGACAAGGACTCTGACCACGTCACAAACCCAGGAAGCAAAATCCGAGACTAACGGAATGATGCCACCTTCGCAGTTCCGAGCTTTACTAGTTGTTTTTTTTTCTGGTCTGTTTTTCTCTTTTGGTTTAAATAATTAAAGACCCTTGTTGACAAGAAAAAAAATTCTCTATGAAACTTAAAAAAGTGGTTCTAATTAAACATTTAAACATTCTTCCATATGCTTTATAAACAGTTGAAATTACAGCTCTACTTAGTGTTAAGTACTTTAACCAAATGAAAGGTTAATTATACAGACTGGCAATTATAAAAAATAAGGCTACATATTCGTGGCATCATGAATAATTAATAAGAACCGTTTGATTTCATTCAGACCAGGGATTCTGTGCTAACAGGCTCTTAGCTGTCTTGAAATAACGGTGAAATTTTAAAATTACTTTTGTACTTAAACACGTCCCCAAAGTGAAGCACAGCGGTTAACATCCATCATGGTGCCCAGCAGAGCGACCCGCCCTACTATGGCCGACACCCTGATTCCCGAGGGCTGCATCCCGGGGCTGTACTCGTGCAGAGAACGTTCAGGAAACAGACCAGGTGGCAGGAGGGGGTCTTGTCCTCAAGGAACCTCATGAGTCTTGCTAGGGGGACAAACAGCGAGAGAACGAAACCGGCAGCCACGGAATCTGGACAGCGATGCCCAGGCCCCGCCATGCATAACCCCTGGCTGGCACCTCCCTGAGACCCGTCTGGCACAGGCAGCGGCAGGGTCCGGCCCTTGGAGCGCAGGGATGGCAGAGCAGGGCCATCAAAGCGGGTGGCATGCCGACAGCGGCTTCTCCGCAAGAGCTCCTGGCTCTCAGGGAGCTGAGGGCTCCTCAATGGGAAATTCTGGCTGAGCTCCAGGGGAAAGCGGGTGGGAGGCCTGTCTCCTCTGCCCCAACCCTGGAAGAGGGTCAGATATCAATGCTAACCCTTGTGCTGACTCAATTAAATCAAACAATTCAGAAAACAAACTTGCTTTAAGTATTAATTTCCTAAAAAGAACTAACATGAATTCAAATAATTCACATAATTAAAATGATTTTAATTGTTAATTTAATTAAAACATCTCCGTTTTCACAGCATCATGTACCTTGGTACTTTCTCCTTATTGCATTTCCCATCTTCCAGGGCAGGTTTCCTTCCACCCAGGGCAGCAGCGACTCTGGTGTCTCGAGTATTCCCAGGCTTCCGTCAGCCCCTGGGGGGCTTACAGTTCTGCAGCGGTCTCCATCCTCATTAATCTGCATAAGAACATCCGTCCGCAGGGATGTCCTGTGGCCCCGTGGCCACATCTGACGTGCAGCTAAACGCTGGGCGTGTCGCCTGGTGACAGCAGATGACACAACTGTGGGCAAGGTAGCACCTCTGGGCGCCGACACTCTCGATGAGTTTTTTACAAGACCATTCTTTAATGGGTGAACCCTGACAGGAAACACTAAAGATTGTTTTTAACTATTTTTATATCGAGACAAATCTTTGTCAAACGTTCACTCAATGCTAAATGTCACTTCTCCAGCCAACCCCTTTAAGAATACCTAAAACTTAAGACTGGAATGACGCTTTCAAACACATACTCTACTCATGCATTCCCGGGAGCAGAGAGCAGCTTAATGTTTTCACGCTACACAGGCATGAAGTTTGGCGAAGGCATTTTAATATTTTTACCTGAATATTTTAATAAAATCAAAAGATCATTTTCACTCTAATACTCTACTTAGAATCTAATTTTCCATTAAATAAACAGTCAATGTTCAGTAACCCACATGCTGATAAACTTTTGAAAACTTTAGAAAGTATTAAGTATAATCAAAGATTACTTTTAATTTTCGAGCTGGTAAGAGCCTGTGTCAGGGAACAGAGTTGACATTGAAGAGATAAAAGCACGATGATTTTCTTAAAGAAAAGCGAAATTCGTAAAAGAGACCAGGTGATTATATAAAGAAACACAGAATCCGTTTTCAGAAATGGCAAACATTGACCACAGAACACCAGTGTTGCCCGTGATGAGAGAAACAGTTAAAAGGAAGAATTCACGGTGGCCCAGCATAGATCAGGTGTGGGAGGACAGAGACGTGATGAAATGATCCTCCTTCTAACTTCCCAGAAAGGCACAAATGGCCAGCACTCTAACTGAAGACCACGCAGGCACCAGTGTGAACTCAGACTCCATGGCCAGCACCGTAACTGGAGACCACATGGGCAATGGTGTGAACTCAGACCCCACGGCCCGCACCATAACTGGAGACCACACGGACACCAGTGTGAACTTAGACCGGACGGCACGTGCCTGGGCTGCTCCAGCCACCACCAGAACCTGTTCTGCAGCTGAACTGGAAGCTGATTCTGGAAGGAACCGAGGAGCATGAGGACGAGATCCTTCTACCTCAACAGGGATCAATTTTTTAATGATTTCTTTCTTTTAGAAAACTGTTAATAAAATACTTTGTTCTAAAATGACCAGGATTTCAGCAGCCTCTACATTCCTTCATGTCAATCAAAGCTTAGGCACGTGGGTTACTTCACTGTTCGTGACACCCTTTTGAAATAAAACCCGGGGCCGCCTGTGTACCCAAGAGCCTGGGCACTGAACATTCAGACAAAACGTCCAGGGCGAGAATGTTCACGTCCCAGCGGTGCGGTAGAGTGGATGGGGGGAGTTCGAGCCACAGGTGGCCACGCCTCCCCTGCCTCCGGCCAGTGCCCACTGCTCACGCACTCCTTCCTCGGCCCATCCTGAGCCACGGGGCCCTCGCGTAACCAAGGCCGCTGCGGTACCTCCAGGAACAAACTGGTTACAGGTGGACTGCTCTCTACGCAACGTACAAAGATTGTTTTTAAAACTGCTCGTCTCTGGAACTTATCCCAGTAACAGGCTAGATTAAGAAAACTGACTAAAAACAGTAGGAAGAAAAACTCACTCTACCCGTTGAGGCAAGAGAAATGCACACAGCCTCTGAAATAACTACAAAGGAGTTTTCCTGGGTTAGGTACGAGGTGGGGTGACCCTACCCCATAGCGGGGCGATGGCACATGGTGGGAACCAAGGAACATCTCCGAGTAAATGTAGGAAAATGCACTCAACTCCCAAACAGAGAGAGAAACTGCTTTTTTCCTTAAAAGCTTCTCTCTTTTATTCTCAGAAAGACTCTCTTTGGTGTCTTGACTGCTGAAGGGACAAGCCTGTCATCCCCAGAAAGCAGCCCTGGACAGTCTCCAGATCCTATGGCCCTCAGGCCCACCTTGCCTACTGATGATCCCACATTACGAAACCTAATCATCAGAAGAAGCCTCCCAGTCCGCAGCTCACCAGTGACATTTTATTCAGGGAAATGCTAATAAAAACCTGGGGCTCTGTGTAAACGCTGTCCCCTAGGTACTGAGGCTCCACACAGATGGCACACAGGGAGACAGGCCTCACCCCTTCCTGGTGCCCCATGTCTCTCCTCACATTTTATTAGCTGAGTTTTGTGGCGGTTTGTTACTTTTAACCTGACTGTCCAAGGCAGCTGCACTAAACTAATTGTCCAGGACAGATCCACTCATAATGACCATCAGCTCAGAGTTGGAAGTAGCACTGGAGAATGAGGTGGTGTCAGGGCACTATGCTTCCCTGCCCTCTTTTCCAGGGATGCCAAGTAAGTTTCTGCCATGGCTGATGATGTCAGCACTACACTAACATTAGTTCAACGGCAGGCCACCAATTAATACTTAATGAACAATGCCCTTAAGAGCAAAACCCCATCTCTGCCAAAAATACAAAAAATTAGCTGGACGTGGTGGTGAGCGCCATAATCTCAGCTACTGGGGGACTGAGGCAGGATAATTGTTTGAACCCAGGAGGCAGAGTTTGCAGTGAGCCGAGATTGCACCATTGCACTCCAGCCTGGGCAACAAGAGTGAGACTCCATCTCAAAAAAAAAAAAAAAAAAAAAAAAGAAAAGAAAGAAAGAAAGAAAGAAACGATTCTCATGACCCTGTCAACATCTTCAGTTTTTCCCAAGGATAGTGTAAAATTATCACACACAACGTAAACCCAATTAGATCAACGTTCTCTCCTCACCAATCCATACCTAAATCCATATTTCAAAATGGTCCCCAATTTTTCACAATTTAAGAAGACTGAGAGGAATAACCATGAACAAGCAAGGTTTACACAGACGTCAGTCTTCCCAAATCTCGCTCAGGAGCTCACCCCAAACTCCTCCTGTGGAATCAGCCCGGATAACAGTTCCTGGTGGCCGCACAAGAACAGAGGGTCCCACGAACCCACGACAGACCCCACCATTCAGCCCCAGGCAGAGGAGGGAGGTGGACGGTCACGAAAGACAGAAAAGCAGGGAACTGTGATTCTTCTGAGTTAATGCAGGTGATTGGGCCAAAAAACAAGGCACATCCACCTGTGAATGGGGTGAGCTCCCAGCTGGCTGTGCAGAGGCTGTAGATATGAAGGAACTCACTTCCCTGCACACTGAAGTGCATGAGCATCTCCACATCGACCGCACCTGGGCTCTGCTCGCCCCTCACAAACTAAGATGACAGTGGCTGCTTCTGGACAGAATGTCAAGGACAGATGGACAGACATCCTGGACAGACACTGTACAGAGACCAGGGGCTGGGAAGGGGGAAGCGGCACAGCCTTGGGGCCAGCAGGGGCGAGGCCAGGAAGCCTCGGTGAAGGCCTGCATCTCCTCATCCAACAGAAGCAGGAGGGGCCACCCAGTGAGGGCTGCAGCTGCGGTGAAGTGGTCAGTGGGACATAGCAGGAGGCCATGACCAGCCTTACCCCCAGCCCAGGAGGAGGGGCCCAGCTGCGGGCACTGCCCCGGGAGCCAGAATCCTGAGCCCCCAGGGAAGGTGGGAAATTGCCCCTGGGCTCTGGGTGCTCAGGCTGGAGGTGGTGAGACCTCGAGGCCCTGCAGTCGGGGAGGTGAGGGCAGAGATGGCCAAACTGCAGCTCAGTGAAGGGCTTTGTCAGGAAAGGCCCTCAGAGGCTGCCTCACCAGCCCGGGGGAGGTTACTTCCAGCCCAGAGGCTCAACAGGGCCCTCGGTGGTGATGCTTAACCTTGTCCTCTGACAGAGGACCATCGAGACAGAGTCACTCAAACCTCTGCCAAGCTCTGCACCCAAATGAAGCTGTTGCCACAGACGCTGAGGCAGGTAGTGCTCATCTCAACTCTGTACAAGTGGTTTATTTAGCCAGTTCTCCAAATTCTTAATGACAAACCACACTAAACGTGTGTTTTCAGTATCACCTATGCTCATAGCTATGTATAAAATAACTATCACAAGGAAAACTAGGTGGTGAACCCAGGAGGAGGAAATCCCCACGACGAGTCGAGAGAACACCAACGGACCGTTGGCTCTTCCCGGCTGAACCCAAGAGCACTTGGCTGGGCTCACTTCCGTTCTAATTTCCAGATTTATTTTTACTTTCCCACATTTTCATTATGAAAATGTTCAAACATATTTAAAAAGTGGAAGAACAGTACAACGAGTGGTCAAGTTTTCTCCACGTGGAGCTCCAACAACTGCTAACATTTCGTTAGATTTGCTTTCTCACTCTCTCTGTAGATCAGACAGAGAGACAGATTTGTTTCTTCTCTGGAGCCACTTGAAGGTGAGAGGTTCCTGCTGCCTCACCGAGTCCTCAGGCACACGTTCCCTAGGAATAAAGGCCCCTCTGCAGCCGCAGTACCATCATCGGCAGACAAGAATGATTTCAGAGCATCGTTGTCCAGGTTATGTTCAGGTAGCACAATCGTTCCGAAAACGTCTTTTCTATCCGGGCCACACACTGTGCTGAGTGACTCTCCTTCCCCGTCTTAGTCAGGGACAGCCTCGCACCCCTTTTATCTGTGATCTTCACTTTTCGAGAAGATCATTGCATTGTCCTGCAGAATATCCCCTACCCCAGAGGCATCTGTTTCTAGGGCCATCATTAAATTCCCTACTATGCACCTCCATTCCCTGTAAACAGGAAGTTTCAGTCTCGAGGCGCGATCACCTTCTGTCAAATGCTTCTCGGCAGCTTCCGGGTGAGGCTGCTGCTTCACGAGGGGCGCGAGCTCCTACTCCTGGTCACTGACGGCACGGCCGCGACCAGCACCACACCCCGAATCAGAAACGTCTGGAGGGGCCGCGGGCAGCCGAGACACCTGGAGGTGTGAACGGCACAGGCGTGGGGCAAGAACAAGGTCAAATCATAACGGAACGTCTGATTCCAGACACTTCCACCTGGGTAAGATGGTGACATCTCCCTAGCAAGTATCTGAAGCCAGAAAGCATGACAGAAAATTCACGACCTGCCTTCGTTCACCCAGGCTGCTCTAACAACACACCACAGGCTGGGCAGGGGCTGGCAAATGACACAAGTTCATTTCTCACAGCTCTCAGTCTCAGTCTCAGGCTGGGAAGTCCATAGTCAAGGCCTGACAGGTTTGCCTGGTGAGGGCTTCCTGGTTCATAGACGGCGCTTCTCACTGGGTCCGCACACCATGGAAGGAGCGAGGGAGCTCTCTGTAGTCCCTTTTTTGAGGGCACAAATCCCATTTATGAGACCCTCACGACCTCCTCACCGCCCAAAGCTCCCCCTCCTAGCACTATCTCCTCGCGGGTGAGGATTCCAACTTGTGAATCTTGGGGAGACACAAACATTACAAAAGCCCATCATTTAATTTTTTTTAAAGGCATTTTTGCTTCTGCAAAGTCTCAAGATAAAATCAAAAGAAAGAGGTCTGAGTCAATCCACACAGTTCTCCCAAAAAGGGAAGTGATCAATTGCCACCACTTTTTATCCGAGACCTGCTGGGTGCCCCGGTCTGCATGACTGATTCTAAAACGCCATCCTCTCCTCTGCCATTCAGAGGTCAGAGTCAGTCCAGAGCTTAACACCAAGGCAGAGCTGACTGAATGACACCAGCTAATCCAGTAAGACAAGCCAAGACTCCTGCCCAAGGCCTAATCCTTCCCCCAGGGAAACATGGAAGGGCCAGACACCTGGCAGCCCTTCCTTCCTGCTCTAAAGCCCCAGAGACACAGCTCCGGCCAGGTGTGTGCCTGGGGCAATGCACAGTAACGTCAGCTGGGCACCGAGTCTGAGAACATGTTATCAAGTAAAAATGAAAACAAGACTGCTGAGAAAAGTTCATGCTTAATCACCTCTGGGCTAAATTCTAAATACAATGTTATTTCAGAGCTAGGTGGAAGTAATTCCTTAAAAATGTATATGAACAGTGACTAGCAACCAGGGTGATAAGTACTCAATATGTGTTTGATGAATAGATGAATTTTTAAAATTTATGAAAAGAGCACGCTCTATTTAGGAGAATTCTATTTAATTGGATGTCCTAACTATACAGTGGTTCCTTCGTGCTGACAGCAGAGTTTGTTTCAGTTAACTCAAAAAATGGTAAGTCACTCTAACAGAAAACCAAAAGGCTTTACAGAGAGTCAGATTATGGTGCCAATTCAACCGTGCATGGCAATTTCACCTTAATATTTAAATTCTCGAAGCACCATACTCAGAAAACAAGACATAACATACATAAATGCATCGACTAAAGCACCATCATCTAGAATTTGACAAAGTTTGACTGTGAGTTTCAAGAAAAGGGCTGATGAGGCCAAGAAGTTCCTTCCCCTCTCCCCTTACCTCCCATTTTGGTGACCAACTTAATGCAGAGAAATTCCTGTTTCAGGTTTGCACACATTGGAACAATCCTGGTATCTATTCCCCCAAGACACCAACAGGCTGAAGTCTGCAGGGTGCACATATTGAAAAATCACAGGAGCACTAGAGTGGCGGAAAGAGGTGCCCGTGAAGACGTCATCCTTTCTAAGACAGGGTCTGATTCCGCCTCCGGGCCCTTTTGCAAAAAGCCATTGGTACAAATTCATAGCCACCAGGAGGAAACACGCAAAAGACCCCACTGCCCTCCTGGCTTCCCAGAAGGCCTCAGAAGGATGAGACATGGAGCCTGCGTGCAATCCTGGACCCTCTTCCCTGCATTCAGTTTGACATGTGTCACTTGTTTGACTGACGGAGGTCCCACAATGGGCACAAGGAGACCCGTCAGGTCAAGAGGGTGCTGCCCGGCTCATGGTCCACACATGCGGACCTGTCAGGTCAGGATGCCCGGCTCATGGCCCACACGTGGGGATGCATCAGGTCGGGAGGGTGCTGCCCGGCTCACGGTCCACACATGGGCATGCGTCAGGTCAGGAGGGTGCTGCGCAGCTCTCAGTATCAGCCACATATGCATTCTCCACTGAAGCCACTGCATGAAACCACTGCATGAAGCCACGCTGGAAGCACTTTCTGGCAGGTTGAGGAGGCTCGTGTCCAAGGTCATTAAACACATGGCAAGCTCGCCTTGGAGGCATTTTACTTTGCTTATGACAATGAAGCATTCTCATTGCACTGAATAGAGCACGCTTTCTTGTTCAGTGCCTCGTTGAAATAGGCATTTTGTACCTGTCTTACAGATTACATCAAGGCCCTAATACATTTAGACCCTTGTCTCAGGTACACACAAAGCAGCGGCATCTCTAGAACATGTTTTGGACCACGGGAGGAAACCAAATCGCAGCATTATCCATTGATGTTGCTTAAAGTGTATTTCCAAATGTGTCTCCCGAGCCCGGCCTGTGTTCACGGCTTCCGCTGACCACACGCCATCTGCTGGGCACTCTGTGCACTTTCTCTCACACCCGCCACGCCTGTGGTCCTGTGCCTATCCCGCCACACGTCCCCACGTGGCTAAATCTCCCACACTCACCACGCCTGTGGGCCTGTGCCTATCCCTCCAGGCGTCCGCATCTACCACGTGGCTAACGCACACTTCCTACAGGCGGCAAGTGCCTGAACATCCCCACGGCTGGAGGGGCTTTGGGTAGGTTCTACAGAACCCACAGACAGGCATGGCCACCCCGCCCACGGCCACCAGAGGCTTTGCTTTGTCTCTAGAGGTGCCGTTCGATGAGGCGACATGGCAGATGACCCAGTGTTAGGTAATTAAGACTCAGGAAATCACGGCCGTCTTACCTTTAGAACTCACCTCTCTCCCCAGCACTATATCGCGAAGGGTGGGTCGCCAGAGTTGGGGAAGAGATGCCCAAGGCTCCCTCCTGCCCTGACAAGCTGGGACACTGCTCCCCTCTGTTGGTTTCTCACCGCACCTCAATAAACTGAGCTCACAGCAAGAGGCAGGCATGGGCTGAGTAGAAACACACAGCAGACCCCGGGTGGGCAGGACGGAGGACGAGGGTGCTCGCGGAGACGAGGGTGTGCCCCAGGAAGAAGGTGCACGCGGGGTAGAGGGTGCGCGCGGGGAAGAGGGTGCACAGGCCCCGAGAACCTGGTGGCAGCAAGGCCGGTCAAGGCTGAACTCCAACAGAGGCAGCAGCAACGGTGTTGGGCAAGTCACAGAGAAAGCACCACCCAGAGGGGCTGCATGAACCAGCAGCGACCCCAACCCAACGTGCTCATCGGACTGGGCACACGCACACGCTGTGGACACGTGTGAATATGTTCCACTTAACGTGATGTTACATAATAATCAACAATGTTAACCCCACGACTTCATTACATGGCATCTGGCACATTGAGACTTTTTATTCTGTCTCTCTTCCTATACAAAGAAGTGGAAAATAGGTCCAAGATCATTCACAACAAATTATTGCTAATTGAAAAAAAAAAAAAAATTCCTACCCTCACCTTGGAGGATCTCAAGGCAACACCTCGTTCTTTGAGGTCATGGTTGGGACCCTCTCCGGACCCCTAGATGGGTCTGAAACTGCAAGGAATCCCCAAATGGGCAGTTTTGGGGCCAGCACAGATGCCAGCCACACATCCAGGCAGGTCTTGGCAGGTTGCTCCGTGACTTCGGCTGGGTCACTAACCTTTTCTTGCACTCAGAACCTGCCAGGAACGAGGGCACTGGCCCGCACGTCTCTGCTCCCAAGGCTACATCCCCTATGTTCCGCTGCACTCTGGGTTCCATGCCTTAGATCCCAGGCACCTTAAAGTTGACGTTTCCCCACCAGCCCTCATGAAGTTGATACTCAGATAACGTCCTTCCTCTCCCACCTGGTCAGTACCCGGGGAGAAAGGAACCCGGGTCTCAGTTTGATTTTCTGCCAGTCCATCGAAAAAACAACTGGCCAGCAGCACTGGTGCACAGCACTGCCAGGTTACCCGTGACGAAAACAAAGCAAAACGAGATATACTCAAGTCAGCTGCGGCAAGTGCTTCTACATCCCTGCTCCAACAAGGAAAGACAGGAGGCCAGGAGTGTGGCTCACGCCTCTTGTCCTTCCTTGTTGGGTCAGGGGTACAGAAGCATTTTGGGAGACTGAGGCAGGACAAATGCTTGAATTTGAGACCACCCTGGGCAACATAGCAAGACTCGTCTCTACAAAAAAAAAAAAAAAAAAAATAGCCAGGTATGGTATCGTGCCTGTGGTCCCAGATACTCAGGGGGCTGAGGTGAGACGATCACCTGAGTCCAGGAGGCAGAGGTTGCAGGGAGCCAAGATTGCACCACTGCACTCCAGCCTGGGCATCAGGATGAGACCCTGTATCAAAATAAAGAAAAAAGAAAAAACAAAAAAAAGGATAAGAAATACAGGAGACCACTAATAATTCCAAATAGTGCCTGCTAATTTGAAATCTTTTCCAGATATGGTGAAGGAAATCATTTTTCTTCCTACGCCCATTCTAAGGAAACGTTTCTATTTTTCTGCTATACAATTTGGTAACCTGCCATTTCAGATCCTGGCCTCTTTAAGCAGGACTTGCTGGAGTGCCAACAAAGCAGCGCTCTGAAACCTCAGCATCCTCAGCATCACCCTGGAGGGCAGGTGAAGGATGCTGGGCCTCCACCTCCAAAAGTCACACTGGGGTGGGGCAGATCTGGGGTGAGGCAGGGTTTGCATTTCTAGTCTAGGGCCACACCACCCTAAACACGCCCATCTCATCTAACGCATACCAGAGGGAGAAGCCACGTAGGGCAAGTCACAGAGCAAGCGTCCAGGCACCAGGTCACCAGTTGTCTATTTAAATGCAAACCCGTCAAACAGCTTAAGTCAAACAGGTTCACCCTCCTAACACATTGGCCAACACAGCTAGTGATAAATATCACTGTTGTTAGACCTTCTGCTCACTGATGACCAGAGCAATGGCCTGAAACATCAAAGCTGAAGGGTGTGTGCCACGGTCAGGGCTCTGAACACCCCCATCCCAGGCCATCTCACACGGGTGCCTTCACTGGCACCGGGGTCTCACAGACCAGCTCCACGCTCACACTTACTGGGACGCAACCACCCTTTCAGCCCTTCATGCATCTGTACCCTATAGCAGTGTTCAAGGGAGGCTAATTTAAGTAAGAAATGTAATACGGACATCTGTGAACTCTTCCTCCATATCCACTGAGTGGCCGTCCAGAAACAGAAATATTAAAAAGAAAAAGAAGATTTAAGAGTCAAACACAGGGCCGGGTGCAGTGGCCCATGCCTGTAATCTCAGCACTTTGGGAGGCCAAGGCGGGTGGATCACATGGGGCCAACAGTTTAAGACCAGCCGACCAACATGGCAAAATCCTGTCTCTACTAAAAATACAAAAATCAGCCAGGCATGGTGGCACATGCCTGTAATCCCAGCTACTAGGGGGGCTGAGGCAAGAGAATTGCTCGAACTGAAAGGCAGAGGTTGCAGTGAGTGGAGGTTGCGGTGAGCCTAGATCATGACACTGCACTTCAATCTGGATGACAGAGCAAGACTCCGTCTCAAAAAAACAAAAACAGGCCAGACACGGTGGCTCACGCCTGCAATCCCAGCACTTCAGGAGGCCAAGGCGGGTGGATCACAATGTCAGGAGATCGAGACCATCCTGGTTAACACTGTGAAACCTCGTCTCTACTAAAAATACAAAAAATTTAGCAGGGCGTGGTGTGGGCACCTGTAGTCCCAGCTACTCGGGAGGCTGAGGCAGGAGAATGGTGTGAACACGGGAGGTGGAGCTTTCAGTGAGCCTGGATCGCGCCACTGCACTCCAGCCTGAGTGACAGAGAGAGACTCCATCTCAAAAAAAATAACAACAACAACAACAACAACAAAAACACAGAAACTCGTGGAACAAGCCCTTGCCCCACTCCATGTCAGCTGTGCTGTGCCACCCAGGAGCATGCCAAGCTCAAAGAGTCATCCACCTGCCTTGCGTAAACGATGTCACTACTCGAATCACAGAGACTCAGATTCCCTAGCCCTCGCCATGTGCATGTCACTCACAAGCAGGCATGAGGACCCCCGCAATTCACAGGGAATCCCTCTGGCCATCTGATGACCATCCATTCATAAATAAAAAGCATTAATTCCAGCGGGGTTGCAGAGGTGTATACATCAATACTTGTTACTGTTCACAAATGTTCCACTTGCGGATGGAGTGACGTTACAGAATTGGGAAGAACTTCACAGACATACGAGGGGTGCATTTAAGGAAAAAGTGTAAGGAAAAGGTGAGAAAATGGAATATGCTAACCTCTGTCTTTTCATCACCCTCTAAATCTTATGATTCCAGTTCTGTTCATTCTGCAGTGAAAAATAACAAGTGATTCACACTCAGACACAAGGTGGCTTAGGAAACTATGGCTGTTTTACAAAGATGAAACAATTTCGAAGATCAGGATTCCATGAACGTACTTACTTAAAGAGAGAAGAGACTGGGAGTTACACATCAACTTACCAAGGCTGTCCCGAAGTCCAGGAGCCCCTTAGGAGAACAGAGAATGTGCAGTCTCCACAGACCAATGCAGGTGGCTGGGCCCAAGAGTGGGGACGGGTAGGCTGCAGGAGGCTTGCAGAGGGAGCTGTACCACCAGCCTCTCGCAGAAATTCCTAATTAAACCCTGACAGCAACTCTGTTTAGTGAATTGTCTCCTGGTAACTAAGAAGAGTGAAGCTGTTGAAAGCCTACAGCCAACCCTCTGGATAACTGTTGAGATGTATTTTAGAGAAGGAAATGATCCTGTCACAATCCCAGTCCTGCCCACAGCTGCAAGCACGTCCTGGGAGTGCGGCTTCTTGCTCTGTCAGCACCAGAGCCCACTGTAGTGCCACACGGGTTCTGCCCGACGTTCCCACTTCAGGGAGTCTGGGCAGGTGCAGCTGAAACACCCAGGGGGCAACCCCCACACTCACTTCTCAAAAGTACATGCAGAGGCAGACAGAATGAAACACGGCCCCCAAACCTCAGACGTACGGTTCAGCGGCACGACCCACCATAGAGCCACATGGGATTTGCCCGACGTCCCCAATTCACAGAGTCTGGGCAGGCCCAGCTGAAACAGCACCTGGGGGGCAACCTCCAACCCCACTTCTCAAAAGTACATGCAGAGGCAGACAGAATAAAACACGGCCCTCGAGCCCCAGACATAAAGTTTGGCACGGGCATCTGTGAAACAAGAACAAAAGTCGCATGGGAAAGTGAGCACAAAAATGAAAAAAATAACAGAATTACAGTGAAGATGGATGAGATGGGGAGGATTGCGAGGAAGTTGAGAAAGGGACTGAGGGCCTGAAGGGGGACATAAGGGCTGGACATTCCCGACAAGGTAACAAACACACCTCTGGATGAGGTGGGACATCATCTTCATTATGGAAATAAAGGGGAAAAGCCTGAAAACATCAGTTTCCTACCAAGAAGCAAAAATCAAACTGGCTTCAGATTTCTCCTCTACAACACTGGGTTCCAAAAGATGAGGATGTGGCATCCGTGGGGTCTTGAGGGAGAGCTGGCACAAACGTCCCAGAGCTGCCGTCTCCAGAAGCAGCTGAAACAGCCTCAGATCCAGCAAACTCTTGTCTTGAAAAATCTATCAGAGTACACCCCCTTATCAAAGGGACGCGTGGCTGCAGGGGTTGTGGTGTAAGGCAATTTAGAAATCTTACTCCGTGCAGACCCTAAACTTGGGAGGCTGCTGGTCACACCCTGGGAGGACCTCAGCCAGCGGGAAGCCCTGTGCCTCCTCTCTGCTCCATCTCTAATGCCAAGAAACATTTTATGCATAATATTACGTTATTTCCAATTTGTTAAATTGTATCTATTAAGTCCATAAAGAGACCAAGAAAATGTATAAAAACATTGATGACTTCACGGTGGTATTATAATTAATTTTTAAACAAAACATGTTGTCTAAATTTTCCAGACTGAAAAAATACTCTTTTTAGCAAGAAAGGTGCTTTTAAAGTCACCATAAACAATTATATATCCATCCTACGAACGTGGTCTTAAAACAAAAAGTGAAGAGCAAAAACAGCAGAAGGAAGTGCATGAATATGTTGATAACGTTTATCTCTGAATGGGGGCGCTGTTTTGCCTTCCATTTCCCTATGCTTGAAGTGTCACCTCTGTAATGTAATAATAGAGCAAACACCACAGTTGAGGAAACACTGCTGCCCACTAGGACATAAACCAAGTCTCCTCCAAAATGCTGCGACCCCAACCTCTGATTTTATCTTTTAAATCAGCTCGGTTTTCTCCCCAAAAAAGAAGCATATTGTATCATTACTCTTTAAAGTTAGGTGACTTAACAGGCATACAGACTTAAACACCTTCTGGAAAGGTGATGTGTCAAGTTTAACTAAGATTTGTTTTGTTCTGAAAAGAGCAGGGGCACGTTCCCAGGTGAGGGGACTCCAGGAAACACTGGCTGTGTCCGATGGGCCCTCACCTGGAGAAACAAGCGCTCGACGCCTCCACCCTCCACCCGGACTCAGCAGGAAAGGGATGCAGAGCTGAAGACAGACTCATCTATAAAAACCCCAACGGCTGTTTCCAGGAGCTACTCACTGTCCCGTGCCGCTGCACCCTGCCCCCCTGTGCAGGTACCGGAGCTGCTGTCCAGGCTTCCCCAGGCTCTCCACGCCTCCTTCCACCCCACGCCAACCTGCACCACCCAACTCCCCACCGTCTCTTACTGACCACCGGCCTCAATTCCCGCATAGCCTGGAAACTGCAAAGCTGCCTGGCAGCAAGAGGGGACGGGCAGCGAACGCACCAGCCAGGTGGCACCTGCTTCCACCAGACTGCAGGGTCACAGCCCCTGCCTCATGGAGCCGTTGTTATGCACAACTACACTGGGAAATCAATGCAGCTTTAGCTTTACTTTGGTGCTAAATTAACTTTATAACACTTGGTTATAACATACATTAATTTTTACAGCAATTACTAAAATAACAACTCATAATGCATTCATTTACCATATTCAGAAAAGCAACTGAAAAACCAAACACACAGCAGAATTTTATAGGACTGTAGTAGTTTTTGTTAGGTTGTCAAATTATTTTAAGCTCAAAATTAAAGTAATTAAATCTGTGACTCTCAACTGGGGGAGGTGGGCACACACAGAGAGGGGAAGTTAAAATCCTTTTTTTCTTCCAAACCTCACACAGACCCACTCGGCTGGTCATTCCCATTGCTGGAATTATGTCCTGTTCCTTAGGTTAAAAACAACTGCCTTCATGCCTATTAAAAATAATGTTTCTTCCTTTCCTGAGTGATTGTGAAATGAGCCATGGTGGCAAGGTAGGCACGAACCGAGGGAAACTGAGTCCATGCCCACATTTGATGGTGGGCAAGAACAGAAGGAAATTGGGTCCATACCCACATTTGATGGTGGGTGAGAACAGAAGGTAACTAGGTCCACATCTATATTTGATGGTGGGCAAGAACAGAGGGAAACTGAATCCGTGTCCACATTTGATGGTGGGCAAGAACAGAGGGAAAGTGTGTCCAAGTCCACATTTGATGGTTAGCAAGAACAGGGGGAAGCTGGGTCCACGTCCACATTTGATGGTGGGAAAGAACGGGGGAAACTGGGTCCACGTCCACGTTTGATGATGGGCGAGAACACGGGGAAACTGGGTCAAAGTCCACATTTGATGATGGGCGAGACCAGGGGGAAACTGAGTCCACATCCACATTTGATGGTGGGAGAGAACAGGGGAAAACTCGGTCCACGTCCACATTTGATGGTGGCTTTTAATGCACTGCAGCCTGTGTCCCCTTGACCTTCACGAATTTTCAGGTAGTAAGAAAGCAATTTTTCTTACTGGAAAGGAGAAAACTAAGTGGCTGCAAAGTAATATAATTTCCTTAAAGCAAAACAACAGAGAACCAACTTTGACTTTTTCCACATTACCCAGTAATTCTAAGACCAAAGGTTTTGTCATGTTACAGCAAATGCCGTTCATTAGGGGGAAATTGGAAGTCAGAACAATGTGTGCTATTCAAATTCTCAATGAATAATTAACTCAAATGGGTTCAGAGTGCTACAAAATGAAATTAATTTGTTTTTAGTTTAACCCCAAATCCCCAATCCCTGGCCAAATGATCCTCTATGTATCCTACATAAAGGACAGGGTCTTTCTGGCAGAAAACCATTAAAAGTTTTTATTTGCAGTAAGAGAAGCATGCCTTCTTATCAAACAGGTGCATGGCCCCCTTGCGGGGGGGTCACCCATCACCTGCATCCCCGTGTGTCACGGTGTTGCCGCACACCATTAACGCATCAAAATGGAAAAGGAAATGTAAGCAGTGTTTGCTGTCCAAAGTTCACGTCAACAACTCCTTATTATGAAGGCACTTCTGAGCCTTTCCTCCTGCATCTGGGAGCTGCCAGCAACCCAGTTCCAGGAGAGAAAATAGCTCGACACCTCCTGCAGCCCATGGAGTCCTCTTGTTGGGACAAGGTCCCCCCAGGAGAGAGGAGCCCCCAGCAGGGTCAACACTGGAGGTCCTGGGGGTGGGTGGTGCTGGGGAGGCCATGCGGGGAGGGCTGTTCCCTGTTCCCTTCCCCTCAGGAGACAGCTGGCCCAAGGTGACACAGGACCGGATGGGATTTCAGGGTCAGGGACCACGGAGCCCGGGGCTGTGGACCACACCAGCCCAAAGCCACTGCATGCCCCAGACCGGGGCTGTGGACCACACCAGCCCACGGCCACTGTATGCCCCAGACCAACACGAGAAGAGTGCAGACCAACAACATCTTCGTCTACGGTAGGTGTCACGGTTATCGTTCCTAAGAGAGTCCACGGCCACTTCTACCAGGTGCCCTCCACTCTTCCCCTGCCCCAGCTGGTCCCCCTGTGACAGCCGTGTCTTTGAGAACGGGGTGTGGAGCCAGGGGGAAAACACAAAATAAACCACCTGCTACTAGAAACAGCCTCGCTGTCCTCAGGGAGCCGGTCCCGGGGCCAGCCTCGCTGTCCTCAAGGAGTCGATCCCGGGGCCAGCCTCGCTGGACTCAGGGAGTCGGTTCCAGGACCCCATGGACACCAAATCCAGGCACATTCAAGCCCCACAGGTGGACCTGCCGAACCTGCGTGTACAAAGAGTCGGCCCTCCGACACGCGTTTCACATGGCAGGAACACTGTATTTTCTGCGTGTACAAAGAATCAGCCCTCCGACATGCGTTTCACGTGGCAGAACACTGTATTTTCTCCCTGAGTTTGGTTGAAAAAATCCACCTATAAGTTGACCCGCAAAGCTCAAGCTTGTGTTGGACAAGAGTCAACTGTACGCAATTGACACTGATTCCTACCAACAATATCCAAATCTTACCATGACCAGCACGATAAAGAGAATGAGCAAAATTTAAAAACTAAAGCAGAGTTTTTTCCTGCTAGTTGGGGCACTGCGAATCCCCTGTGGGAAAGACCACACTGGCTGCTGACCAAACTCCATCGGCCTCTTCCTCCGTCCTGAGGGCATCTTCCTCCATCCTGACAGCAGCCTGGGCTTACCTCAGTCCCAGGGCGGGGGAGGAGGACGCACTGTGCACCCTCCCAGCTCTCCTCCGCCCCTTCCCTCAGGCTGGCCCAAGAGCAGCCTGGACAGTCAGGTGCTGGGGACACCGAGCTGCCCCTCCTCGGCCCACAACCTCAGGCCACTTGTCTCATTTGTGACTGAGAAACAGAGCTGCAGCTGCAGGCGGGAGGCGGGACACGCTGGGATCTACCCATGGCCAGGCCGAGCTGCTCTGATCACTCAAGCTTCACTTTCATCACTTGCTCTACCAAATAAACTAGAATAAAATATGCCACTTCCTCCTTTGCACACACTCCCAAGCCTCCCATCCCACTTCCCGGCGCTGACCCCATAAGAACACTTTCTGTGCCTTTCCAGGTATTTTCTATCCTCCTCAAGCACAGAACCACATTCAGAGTGAATTTTTTTTTTTTTTTTTTTTCAGAAATGGCACCAGGGCAGATGATGTTTTTTTGTACCATTTCTTTGGTTTCTTGGGCATTTTCCGCACCAGGACAGATGGGCTCTGCTCTCCTTCCTCCCCACCGAAGGCTGCCTCACAGCAGCCACACACAGAGCCGTAAGCCCTCGCAAGACTGTGGGTGTCTCGGGGTGCCCCATGTCCCCAAAGACCAAGGGGTCACAGATCCACACTGTCCAACAACACTTCAGACATGGCCTCGAGCCTGGGAACCCTGCTGGCCAGCCCAGGCCAGCAACAGAATAGAGGTGTGAGAGGTAACATTTGCACTTCTTAAAAAAAAAAAAAAAAAGGCAGATATTGAGTGCCACATTTAAAATGATCATGGTGGCCAGGCACAGTGGCTCATGTGTGTAATGTAAGCACTTTGGGAGGCCAAGGTTGGCAGATCCCTTGAGGTCAGGAGTTCAAGACCAGCCTGGCCAACACGGTGAGACCCCTGTCTCTACTAAAAATACAAAAATTAGCTGGGCATGGTGGCAGGCACATGTAATCCCAGCTACTTGGGAGGCTGAGACACAAGATTCTCTTGAACCCTGGAAGCAGAGGTTACAGTGAGCTGAGATTATGCCACTGCAATCCAGCCTGGGTGACAGAGCAAGACTCTGTCTCAAAAATAAAAACAATAAATAATAACAAAAGAAAAAATATATATGCATTCCTAGTCCCTTGGAGCTGCAGCAACAAAGCTGGTGATATATTTTGGGTGTTTCTAATCAATGTTTTCCATGAGCTACACTGCAAGTCTCAACCTTGACCCTGCTACAGTAATCATCTATTACAAATTAAAACAAGAGCCATAACTCTGTCTCCTACTAAAATATTCTAACTGAGACATGTTAACAGAATACATTTCTTTGGGTGAGAAAGTATCCACCAGGGTGGGGAACAGACGGCCCACCGATTGTGCTGTGGCCCTAACCACCAAAGACTCATGAATCATCCACAGCAAGGCTGGTGACTCAAAAAGAACACTAAATTGCTCTTTGACATCAATTCTTAAACCTTGAGAAACCAAAGTTCTCTTTGTAACAGACTTGAAAAAGGATGAAGTCAGAAGTAGCTCAGCAGAGATGCACCAACTCTTACCTGGGAGAGACACTCCTTGCTAATCACGTCTGGATTAACGGATGTGCTAAAAGCATCTCTTCCAACAGAGACACAGACTGCAAACAGGAATGCCATGAACACCTTCCCCAGATAACCCAGTCCTCACCCATCCACCCCTCAGGAGGTCCCCAGACAAGTCCAATAAGGAAATCACCCCACAGCAGATTCAGGTGCAGGCAGTGAGGGTAGTGGCGTCAGGGAATTCCGCCGTAAACCTTGGCAGCACGCAGGGAGGTGTACCCAGCTGGACAGGTGAAGTCAGAAGTGCAGGATGATCTGGCCATTCCAAATGAGCAGGGCATAACAATTTTGTTAAAATGAAACCCAGCCTTTGAAAAGGCCTGGACTTCCCACAATGTGTGGTATTTATAGCGTGGACGGCACTGTAGAGAAGTTATCAGAGGGTTCACGACGGCAAGATCCACGGAGGCTCTGCCATGTGCCAGGCATGAGACAACAATTCACACAAAACACCTCATTTCACCCTACACAGAGTCCACAGACTGCTCCACAGTCTCCCAGGTAAGAGTTGGTGCATCTCTGCTGAGCTACTTCTGACTTCATCCTTTCTCAACTGCTTCATGTTTCACCCTACACAGAGTCCACAGACTGCCCCACATTTCACCCTACACAGAGTCCACAGACTGCCCCACATTTCACCCTACACAGAGTACAGAGACTGCTTCACAGAATACTACCAAAGGGGACCATCAAATGATCCCCAAGAAGTAATGAGCGCCTTAAAAGTAAGAAAGCCAACCTCCTCCCCCTCTATTAACTTCCTCTCCTCATTTCCGCAGAACCAAAGAAATATGAAGGGCCAGTGACGCCCCACTGAAGAACGCTCTCCTGGTGGTTACACTCTGTACATAGGGAGCACAACCCTGCTCCGTGCTGCCTGAGGCTACTATTCTATACTACACTAGTACGATCTGTTTGTTCTATTCTATACTATTCCATTCTCTATGATAGAATACTACAGCTTCACTCCATACTATAAAATGCTGTACTATCTGTTCTATTCTATTCTATTTTCTTCTATACAGAAAGGAGTTAGCCAGCTTGCTTTAGGCAGAGAGTAAGGGAAGGGTCCCAGAGAGCCTCCAGCCCATGTTTTGTGCAGATAGGGGGACTTGCACGGGGGGGCCCTCCTAAACATGCTCACAGCAGACTAAATGTCCCCACGCACACGAGGGAATGGGGTGGAACCACCAGATATTTGCTCCTTAGACAGCGAGACCAGCCCCATCAGCTTCTATATAAAAGCCCTTGTAGTCAACTGGGAAGGGGGCGACCAGCAATCTGCTCTCAGGACCCCTCTTTTCGCTGAGAGCTTAACTTTTAGCTTAACGAGTTCCACTGCACTCACTCTTCGATGTCCCCGTGCCTGTTTCTTCCTGGTCATGAGACAAGAACCTGGACCTAGCTGAGCTAAACAGCAAAACTCCTGCATCAGTGCTACAGAACACTATCCTCTCTGTTCTGTGCCATGCGACTCTACTATTCCACACCACACTACGTAATATTAATACTATGCTGTGTGTTCTAATCTAGATTGTATTATGCTATGCAATACTACGTCATTAGTTCAACTGAATACTCTACAATACTATCCCACTTGTTCTATTCTAGACCATGTAATACGATTTTTCCTATTGTATACTACACTACATAATGTTACACTGTTTCTTCTATTCTATGCTACCCTATATAACATTATGCTATTTGTTCTATTCTGCGCTACTCTATATAATTATATTCTGTTTGTTCCATTCTATACAATACCTTGCATCATTTTACCATGTTCTACGATACAAGAGTAGAGTCAGTTATACTTTCATAATCTTTTCCAAGCTCTTACCCAGTAAGAAATGTGATGTTTTACTATGCCTCACATAAATGCACATTTCATGATAATCAATGCCATTTCCTATGGTTGTAGAATTCTGTCTCTATGATTCTACTGATACGGCTTCTTTGGGCTTTTCTTTAAGTCCTTTGCAGTGTCTGGTTTCCTAGTGAAAAGATGACTAAGGTCCCGATAAGATCCTACAAAACCAGCATTCACACAGGCTCACCTGTGTGCACACTGCTGGACTCCATGTTGAAGGAGTGACAGGAAGACAGACGGCTGTCGGTGGATGGAAGGCAACAAGCACAGAGTAGATTCCAGAACTGAGACATGTACCAAGGCTCTGGCACAGCTGAGGGTCGATCCCAATTCTAGCCTCTCACAGAAAGGCAGAGGGGACTTAGCACAAAGAGCACGGAACTTTGCTTTAATAAAGCAAATGCTTACCATCCACTGTGAGGAGCTCAAGGAGAAATGGCAGTAGGCTCTACTAATGATACTGCTTTAAAAAATGGAAGGGAGAGGGTACATTTTCACATGGGCCATGTGGAAAGTTGGCTGGACCTGCCGCTGGACCTGACACTGGACCTGCTGCTGGACCTGCCCCTGGACCTGTCGCTGGACCTGCTGCTGGACCTGTTCCTGGACCTGATGCTGGACCTGCCGCTGGACCTGATGCTGGACCTGACGCTGGACCTGCCCCTGGACCTGCCACTCGGTCTGCTACTGGACTGCTAACAAATGCTGCAGATTTTTATGTAGAAGAAAGTACAATGCGTCTGAGAGCAGCTGTCCCAGCTCTGGATGAAGCCGGCAGAAAAAGGAAGCAGCAGAGACGCTGGTATCATTCAGTGGGCAGAGTCAATGACCCTCCTCTAAGTCCAGCAAAGCTCAACCTGCATGTCTGCAACTAGAAATACCAATCATAAGCCAGACCTCCTGGCAAATACCATTGACCCGCTGTAATTCTGGGTGGTGTATTATGTCCCATGTACAGGAAATCATTCACAAAGCCTTTAACCAGGAAGTACTAACATGACTTTTAATGCAATATAACAGCTTTGCACCCATTTAACATATATTTAACCCCAGTGGTATATTTAAATATATATTTTATAGAACATCAGGCATGTTTACCTAATGGCTCGAACTTTCACAATGTCTCTCTCCCTGAGAGGACAGCGGAGGATCCCATGCACTGTCTCCAGGAACATGCCCCTCCCAGAGAGGATTCACAAATCAAATGTGCACATGCATGCATGCACAGACACATATCACACACACACACACACATGGACACGCACACCTATATGCAATACATACATTCACACATGCACACACGTTCACATAATCACATAATACCACCACATAACAGATGCGTACACATACACACAACACTCAAACACACGCACACAAACATACAACACTCAAACACACACGCACAAGCATACACACAACACTCAAACACACATGCATATACATACACATTCTGACACACATACATACGTAAGTGCGTAGACATAACATGCACAAATATACATGTATAACTATATACACATGAGCATCCATGCATGCCTACTTGCACATATGTGCAGTCGTGCCTAAACATGTAACACATGCACACACATACATGCAACACAAATACACATGCACACATATACACATGCATGCACATGTACATTACACACAAAGGCACACATACATGCACAACACATATACATGCAATACACACTTTCATACACATAAATGCAAACACACATACATATATACATCCCTCAAAGACCCCATTATTCAATTCTAAACAAAGTGGTTTATCCCCCAAATGTACCTTCCCGTAATTAATAAGCTCTACTGCACATTTCTTGTTTCAAATAATGAGGTCTCACACACAGCACACACACATTTATACTCCAATACGTGTGAACATATAAATAGAAATAGGCACACGTGCACGAAGACCCTCTTCTGTAAAGGTATTCTCAAACTTGAACTGAACGAATTCTGCTAATTATAGTCAGAGTCAGCAAAGATATATATTTGACCTTGGAATGAATATACTCGTTCTTTTCGTTACCCCTGGCAACAGCAAGAATGTAAAACAGTTGTGCGATATCATGTCACTTATTCAATCCCACTTCCTGGGATCTGACCCATTTGGAATAGCGTTTCTGTCTGAGTGATTTCCTTCTGACTAAAATCATGAGACAATTCCTTCTCTTCCTGCTTTCTCTTTCCCAGGCCTTTTCACTGCCCTTTCATCATCTCAGAAATAAATCATAATTGTCAAAATGGAACGCAAAGAAACAGCCTTAGGAGAGAATCCCACAATGGAATGGACCCAAGAGAGGAAAAAGTATTCTTTTTGAAAATGTACAAAAGGAAAAGTCAAGAGGCCTGGGTTCCCTCTCATGACAGAAACAGACGTCAGCATAGCAGGTCGCTCAGCACAGTTCAGCTCTGTGTATGAAACAGAGATTCTAGTCCTTGTCCCTGTTTCAAGCTCTGTGTATGAAATAGATTCTAGCCCTTGTCCCTGTTTCATGATGTTGCAGTGAAGGTAACAAAACAGACAAAGGGCACAGGCTGCAGAAAAGGATTTTAAAAGGATGACTTTTAAAATGTGAGCCTGCTTTTCAAGGGCACAATGAGGACATTTTCAAGTATATTAAAGCTGATTTATAAGAGATAGGTATAAAGACTCTACAAGGTCGTTAGACTTTAGACTTACAAAGAAAACAAATCACATTCTCCTAGCATCACCAGTCAGGTGTTCCACAAATACTAAGAATAGCCACTGCAACGGGGTCCACTATGAGGGGTCAAAACATAACCCATGAAGCATGGCCGAGAGCTCCTATAACCTGATTTCTAGGAATCTAATTTTAAACATCCTCACAGCTAGCACATCACAAAAATACAGAGCTCCAAATGCTGTAACACAAGTGCTAACAACACCTAGCCAAAAATATACGAGGCATTTCAGGCAAAAATCCCAGAATCAGAAGAACACAAGTTTTCTAAGTTCTTCAAAAGCCGGCGCTGGTTGAGGCTCTTCTGCAGACTTCAACAAAAGACACGCTAGAATTAGCCATTGACGGTAACCCTGAGTCAACACGCACAGTGTTCGGAAAAGCACAAGGCCTGCTCCGGCTTGAGACCCTGGGAACTTTCTCTGGACCGCACCGAGTGGACGACTTTGAGAACTCAAAATAACCAACAACCAGTCCATGAACAGGGAAAGAAGACTGCAGCCTCCCTGGGGACCTGGCTCCATGCCTGCCCCCTTTCTTCCAGATACCTTTGCCCTTCCTGGCTCCCTCCTCCACCTGGAGATGCTCCGGGTTCAGGCCCCTCTCCAGTTGTGTCTCGGTCCACAGCTGGCTACCTGTGTGAAGCACCAGGCCTTGAAGGACCATCTCCACCTGCTTCCTGCACTTCCCACCCACTTCCACCATGACACCCAGGCTCTGGCTGCTCTCAGGGATCAGGGCCGCCAGGCTCCCCTCACAGGCTCCAACTGGAGTCCTGCCCCCTGGTTTTCAGCAACACTTGGGACTTTCTCCTGGAAACTCTCGGCTCTGGGCTTTAGTGAACTGCGCCATCCAGCTCTTCTCTGCACTCTAAGCAGGGCCTTCTCTGGGTCTTCCAACCCTTCCTCCATTTCCAAATGTGGGCTTTCCTTTGGCCTCCTCTCTCCAGACATGCACGCCTCACACTCTGGCTACTTGACCTGCACTTCTACCTAAGAGGCTCCCAAATGCTCCCTGCTCCAGATTTTCCCCAAGCCTCCTCCTGTATTTCCAAACTTGCAGCTTGCAGTGGTGTCTCTAAGTATCTCTGAGTCAGGTCCACACTTGCTTCTCCTGATTTCCGGCAAAGCGCAACGGCGACCTCGGGGTGCAGACTCGCAGCTTCATCCGCCTTCCTGTACTCCCTCTTCCCCTCCTGACCCAGGCACCGAATTGCTCAGCTCACTGGCTGCCTTCTCTCCTCCTCCGGCCACGGCGAGTGCCCTGCATGAGCCTGCCCTGTCACCCCCCGGCTCCACGGCATGCCGCACATCAGAGACACGATTCTCTCCGAAACCCTCAGTGGTTCCCTAGTATCCCACAGGTAAGGACTTCCACATTCTGGCCCCAATCTAACTTTCTGGCCTCAGATATGCACATGCATATTTTATCTATGCAAAGAGAGTACAGGCCTCACACCCGCTCTCATTCCTGGGCTCCTAGTTCCTTTTAAAGGTGCTGTATGAGGTACCTATGCACTTTCCAAACACTAACTGAATATGCGCTTGGAGAACACTTACTTGATAATTTTGTGGCATTGCCGGATAACGTGGACAAAGTGAGAACTACGCAGGTGTGTGGATGCTGCCTTGCCCAGACCTCACTTACCCAGACACTCCCAGATGCTCAAGGTGACCAGCCCTATTGGCGCACAGGCAGGCGCAGGCTGCACCCCCACAGCCGGGCCCCGCGAGCTGAACTATAATTACGAAGCAGTTGTTTGCTCCTAAATCTGTTTATGCTGGTGCATTTGTTACACATTACTGAAACCAATAAAGTATGACTCCAAAGAGAGAATAATTGTATGAAAACTAAGTTGGATGCCTTTCAAAGACTTAATATAGGGGAATTTTTTTTTCATTTTAATCTTTTTAAAATTGCTATCAAATTAGGTATGGGCAAAAAATATATACAATGTTTGAGGAAATAATTTTTAACGGTTTCATATCTAACATACCTTGCTTCTCTTGTGTTGCCTATTCTCTTCTAGAAGAATAAAAACTGTGGCAGGCCTGCGATGGCTGTGGTTGAGGAAAGAGGCCACAGCCACAGCCAGCAGAACCATGCTCAGCAGCAGCCTAGCCCCGCGTGGAAGAGGCGTGAACACTCTCGGGAGAGGTGGATGTGCACTAACGGTTCCCAGCTCTGACCTCTTTATCTGAATGTGGTGATTGGTTTTATCTGAATGTCAGACAAAAGGGTGTCTACGTCCAGGAAAGACTCTAAACACTCTGGACGCTGCTGCAGCAGATGGTGACCGTGACCCAGTGATACCACTCTCCAGTGGGCAGCCAACCCAGTCTCCTAATCGTAAAGGACATTCATAGCAACACTACGAAAAAGAAACACTACTGTTCTGACCCAGAAAAGTGAAATGTAAAACATAAAATACACAGGTTCTAACTAAGAGGCAGACAGACCGGGCACGGTGGCTCACGCCTGTAATCCCAACCCCTTGGAAGGCCAAGGCGGGTGGATCACTTGAGGTCACGAGTTTGAGACCAGCCTGGTCAACATGGTGAAACCCCATCTCTACTAAAAATGCAAAAATTACCCGGATGTGGTGGCGGGCACCTGTAATCCCAGCTACTTAGGAGGCTGAAGCAGGAGAATTGCTTGAACCTGGGAGGTGGAGGTTGCAGTGAGCCGAGATCACGCCACTGCACTCTAGCCTGGGCAACTCCTTCTCAAATAAAATAAAATAAAATAAAATAAAATAAAATAAAATAAAATAAAATAAAAGGCAGACAAACAAAGGAGATTTCCTCTGATCTTAAAAACAGAAGTATTTGTTTCACAGCGTGGATAATTGAAGATCTGCATAGAAATCACCTAGGGTCCCGCCCTCCCTCACAACAGACTGGGATAGAGGGAAGGAGGGCAGGAGGTGGGCCCCTTGTCCACGAGAGCCTCCTCCCACCCCATCCCCTTCCTCAGGAGGGCGGCCTGCCCAGTGCAGGCTCCTTTCTCCCCAGGTAAGACCCTGGCGTCTCTACAGGAACACCCACCTCCCTTCCCTGCAATCCACTCCAGCTGCTCACGGCCAGTCAAGGGGGGCGCTCTTCAGAGAGGAGCAAACGGTTTGGAGGACAGCCTGAACTCCAACGTCCCAGGTGTGGCTTTCCAGGAAGCACAGAGGAAGGATGCAGGTCCCGAGAAGGAGGAGGCGCAGGAGGACGATGAGAGAGAAGAGAGAGAGACAAGAGAGGCAGACTGCCCAGCCGGGGGCTGAGCACAGGATCTGGCTGAGGCCCCCTGGGGAGGGGCAGAGGCAAACAGGCTGCTGCTTCTAGGCTGCTCGGGAAGATACAAGCTTGAAGGGGCTGCAAGGCAGGACTCACTGAGGAGCAGTCATGTGGATGCCACGCCTCTCACATGGCACACACTGACATGCAACTCACATGCAACACAACACAACACGCATGTACAATGGGCTTATACAACACTGACAACACACAATGCACACAATCACACACAACCTATACAACACATACCCAATACATGTGACTCACAACACAATGTGCATTTATAACACACTCATACGACACATAACCAATACACGCAACTCACAACACAACATGTGCGTACAACACACTCATACACACATACAGCACACGTAACTTACATACAACACAACACGCACGTACAATGCACTCATACAGCACACACAACACACAACTCACATACAACACGCACATGCAACACACTCATACAACACACAACACTCATACAACACACAACACACGTAACTCACAACACAACATGCACACACAACACTCATACAACATACATACAATACATGCAACTCACAACATACACACACAACACACTCATACAGCTCACGTACAACACATGCAACTCACGTTCAACACAACATGCACGTACAACACACACAACACACGCAACTCAACACAACATTCACGTACAACACACTCATACAACACAACACTCATACAACGTACACACGATATGTGCAACTCACAACACAACATACACATACAATACACTCATACAACAATACAACACATGCAACTCACGCATAACACAGCATGCACGTACAACACACTCATACAACATATAACACATACAACATGCACACAACACACGCAACTCAACACAAATACATGTACAATTCACTCACAACACACAACATTCATACAACACACAACACATGCAACCCATAAACACATGTACAACACACTGATACAACACACAACACTCATACATCACACACAATACATGCAACTCATATACGACATACACATACACACATACAACACACAACACTCGTACAACATACAAAGCATGCAACTCACAAATACACGCACAACACACTCATACAACACACAACACTCAAACGTACAATAAGTGCAACTCAACACAATATGCACATACAACACACATACAACCCATGCAACTCACATACAACACAACACACTCATACAACACATTCATACAACACACACTATACAGATTCTAAGTATGAAATAGAAAACAGCACACGCACAGTTTCTAAATTTGATGAAAACTTTTTTCAAGAAAGTCGTCCAACATCCAAACTGGTACCATGTCCTCATTTTCAGTTGCTGTTCAGATTCAAGCATTTTTATCATCTACTCTATGAATTATAATAATACAGCATAAACCCATTTTTCATTTTACACCCACTTTAGTGTGGGGTACTCCAAAACAGGGGCCAGGAGCCTCAGAGTCGTCCCTCGGAACAAAACACAACCGACACTCAGAGGCCAGGAAGAGAACTCGGGTGGTGACACACACTCTCTCATCTGCAGAGCTCTGCTTCAAATACTTTACACGTAACCAGGCTGGAACGGGTTGGTGAGGGTACAGACATGGCAAACTGAGAAGAAACTGGCAGGTGGAGAAAGATCAATCAAAATCCAAGGAAAAATGCTGAACATTTTCCACAAATAGTTCACACAACAGATGATACTCAGGCTACTGAAAGTTTATTGAGAGGGGTCTTGCTCCAAAGAAAAAGTTCTCTCCCAAAGTTATCAAAGATTCACAGCAGGCACCTGCCCCCAACACACCATCTTCCGAGGGCCTAGGAGTCAAAAAGAAGGTAAGACAGTAGTAAGGGTACAGGGAGAGGAGAGCGGGAGGGGACCGAGAACTCGGAACCAAGAGATGGGCGGACACTGAATGCCTGACTCCAAGGTTATCACCTCAGAAAACAAGTCTGTTTAAGTCCGTAGTAACAGTGTTAGTACTTTCACTGAACCTGCACTCAACACTGGAGAACCTCCCTGTGTTATAAAGACGATCTGAAAAATAACATTAATTCACAATGTAGAGTGATAATTCAGCCACAGAAAATAAAACTGACATAATCCACTACAAGTCACACTATGTCTTTCTTTAAGACTGGTTTATGATGCAGAAAAGAGGCAGTTTGAGATCTAAAATACTTAAACTGGCAAACACCTTGTTTCCCTGAATTCTCACAACCGTGGCACCAGCTAGAGTAAGACAGAGTGGTTTTCAGAGCTTCCAGAACAGCAGAACAGATCAATCATAAATATGCAAAAGTGATCTGAAAACAGAATTAATTAATATTCCACGTTTTGGCTTAAACTAGTCATGTGATTTCCAATAAGTGGGAAACATTCACACCAATTTTTATAAGAAAGTTCAATGTGAACACATAGTACAGAACATTGCCTTTGTTTTGGAATTTATTTATTTAATATGACAATTTCATTTGTATTTAGTTATTCTTGATGTTGAATGCTCATCTTTATTAATGATGAGCTACCCATTTTCTGACTGAGGAAACAGAAAGTTGTCACTGCCTAACAGCAATACTCAAAACAGCCTGTATGAAAGGAAAAGGTATATCTGTGTGCACACAGATGCATACACATGCATACACGTACCTATACATGTACACACGCGTGTACATATGTGCATACACATACACACATACACGTGTGTGCATGAGCACACATGCATGCACACATATACACATACATGCATACACACGCATATGCACATACATGTACACTCATATACACACGTACACATGCACACACATACATGCATATACACGTGCACATGGACATGTGGACACGCACATACACACGCATACACACATGCACACACATGCATGCGTACATGCATACGTAAGTATCATCTCAGGTACGTGGATTCAAGATTCTGATGCAAACAAGAATAATTACAAAACAAGGTAGGGTGTCAACAAGTGAGAATTGAGATGAAAGTTCTGATATGTTCCAGAGACAATACGGGAGGTCGTCACATCACATAAATATCTTACCCATTTTAAACGTGACAATTCCTGCCAACATCGGCCTGGATTAAGATGATTTCATTGACATAAGGAACAGAAAATATAGTATTTATTCTAATGAGATTCTGTAATCATTACATTATTTTCACAATTATAAGTAATCACTAAATAACTTCCTCCCAAGGGTCTAAAAATAAAAATAAGATAACAAAAGAAAGTCACAGTCCTGACAGCTTTATCATGCAAATCACAACTGTGAAAATCAAGCATGTTTTTGAGACTATGCCCTCCTCAAATATCCTTCATGGAATTTTGTACCAGTAATGGCTGGTAATTAATTGTTATACCAGCTGGAAAGTATATCATTGGGGGTACGTGAAGTAAACATGTAAAGAGTAATGAACACACACACTTGAACCCAGGCCTCATTTCACAACTGTTTCCTACTTTCGATTTGCTTAGTTTACCTCATGAGGTACCTCGAGGAGAGAAAGCAGAGCTGGGATCTGCCCCGAGGCTGCTTCGGGAAGAGCTGGGTGGGTACCAAGACCCTCAGACCGAGGGCTGAGCTGCGTGGCTATGACCCCATCACTGCAGCTCCCCAAGCGTGTGTCCCTGTGTGTCACGCAAACCCCTGCCACACAGGTGACACACGCCACACGCCTGACACAGGCTCAGCACACAGGGAGCGATCAGTAAGTGGTGACTAGAGAGAAGTGACGGCCTTCAGCGTGGATGGAGAAAACAGGCCACAGACTCACAGAGGAAACGCCACAGATCCACAGACGGAGAAAACACCACAGACGCACGGACGGAGGAAACACCACAGACGCATGGAGGGAAGAAAAGTGCCACAGACGCACGGAGGGAGGAAAAGTGCCACAGACGCAGGGACGAAAGAAACGCCACTGACGCACGGATGGAAGAAACGCCACAGACGCATGGACGGAGAAAACGTGCCACAGAGGCACACACGGAGAAAACAGTCCACAGATGCACGAACAGAGGAAACGCCACAGACGCACGGACGGAGGAAACAGGGCAGAGACGCCCATACACCAGTGTGGAACGTCGGACAGGAACGTCCCGGCCATGCACTGTCCACTCCCCCTAGAGACTTCCCACCCCAGAGCACTCAGGATGGCTGTGGAGCTCCTGCCACGCACCCCAGAGGCGAAGCTGGGGAGCCAGAGATGAGCAGGTTCACGTCCATCAAATGCAGCTGCAATCCCTGTAATAACTGGAGGTCACTATTAAACAGAAGGGCACTTCACTTGGAATAAAAGCACTCTGCATAAAAGAACTAAAGATTGGCTGGAGACAGCTTAGAAACCGTCACCATTATTCTTGTTAGTGACAGCGAAGCTTCAAGAGTGGTCACTTTTCCTGTAGAAATCCCACAGAGGTGATTCCTGGAACTCATTTAGAATATTTCTTTCCCAGAAACCACACAACCAAGAACTTAATAGTGCCGTCTCTTGACCAGAAAGATTCAGATTTCTGATGAAACTAAACCCTGTCCAGCCTCCTGATTCTAGAAGATGCTGTACAGAAAAGCTAACTCAAAGGGGTCTCATTTCTTTTGTCATCCACGACACATAAAAAAATTTTTTAAATATACAAAAAATGTAGGAATTGTACAGTGAATACCCATGTGTCTACCCCCTGGATCACAGACTAGATTTAAATGTAAAGTTCTAAAGGTTCCCAGCTAAGGAAATGTGCAGTGTAAGCCTCTACCTGGTTAGAACCAAGGGGAATGGAATGAGCTTTCCCCAGCCTTGCTGCTCAGCTGGGAGGGGCTGCCACAGCTCAGCCACCCCACCCCAGAGCACCCAGGATGGCTGTGGAGTTCCTGCCACCCACCCCAGAGGTGAGGCTGGATCCCCATTCGCGGTGTTAAGAATGAGCCAGCCTTTAGAGGCCATGTGGTCTATACTTGAATAGAAAATGTTCCAGGAAACTAAAGATTCCAATGCGTGCACTGAATTCCTAACCATTTGAAACCCAGGCTCCTCATCTATACACGAAGAACAACGCTCTCTCCTGGGAAACCATTTCAGAAGGACGAAAAAGGATCCACATGAGAGCAGCTGAAAACTACAAGGCATCATGCAATTATAAGCCTTTTTCTATATCTTTGTTTCAAGGAATGTCAGCATTCTAAATATTGCAGTTCATCCCACATCACCTTTCAGGAGCAAATCATAACGATCAAAACTATCAGCAGAATCACTACCAGCTCAGTCGCCATGTGCTTCTTCTTCCTGCATGACAATTCCTGCAGAACGATGGGACCATCCAAGAATGGCTCCCTGCCATCATGTGCCCATTCTCCTTCCCCAGGGGGCTATTCCTGTACTCACGGGGCATGGGAAACCTGTATAACGCCACCAGAAAGTCCTTGTTTGACTTACACACTTCCCAGAAGGGCTGATTTTATCCAGAATCCTAACTGTGTCAAACACTAAACCTAAGAAATCATCAAGAAACCAAGGAAATGTAAGGCCATGTCCTGCCCCGGGTGCATGGCTACTAGGGGAGAAATAGAAAATGAGACATGAAAGGAAACTTTTAAGATATTCAGACCATCACTGGATGATTCCAGGAACCCATTACGGATCATTGCTGTTCCTAATAACAGGAAAGAAATTCTAAAATCCCAACAGGCATGGTGAGTCCCTCACTTGCATGAAGTCAAAATAATAATCCATCACTCTCTTCAAAAGGACAAAAGAAAAACTCTACTTCCTCTTCATATTAATTTGTGTACAAGCGACTTAAGTGAGAAAATCTTAATGTCTGGACTGTGATATCAATAGCAAAATAATCCCAAGATTCCCAATTAAAAGATAGAGACGGCCTGAATGAATTTAAAACAAGAAAAACCGACTATATGCTGCCTACAAAAAACTCAGTTCAGCTGCAAAGACACACATAGACTAAATGTGAAGGGATGGAAAAACACATTCCACATTAATGGAAATCAAAAGTAAGCAAGAGTAGCCATATTTATTTCAGATCAATCACAATTTAAGTCAAAAACTGTAAAAAGGAGACAAAAAGGTAATTATATAATAAAGAGATCAAAATAGCAAAAGGATATAACAATTACGAGTATATGTGCACCCAACAACAAAGCACTCAGATATATAAAGCAAATATTAGTAGATCTAAATAGAGAGAGAGGTCGGGCGCGGTGCCTCACGCCCATAATCCCAGCATTTTGGGAGGGATGTGGAGGCAGGTGGATCACCTGAGGTCAGGAGTTTAAGACCAGCCTGGCCAATATGGTGAAACCCTGTCTCTACTAATACAAAAAATTAGCCCAGCATGGTGGCACATGCCTGTAATCCCAGCTACTTGGGAGGCTGAGGCAGGAGAATCACTTGAACTCAGGAGGTGGAGGTTGCAATGAGTTGAGATTGCACCTCTGCCCTCCAGCCTAGGCAACAAGAGCAAAACTCTGTCTCAAATAAATTTATATATACATATATATGTATAGAGAGAGACAGGGAGACACCAACACAACAATAGTAGGAGCTTCAAAATCCCACTGTCAGTACTGGAGGTCATCTAGACAAAAAATAACAACAAAACATCAAATTTAAAGTCCAGTGTAGACCAAATGGACCTAACAGACATTTACAGAACATTTCATCCAACAGATACAAAACGCACATTCTTCTCAGCACATGGAACATTCTCTAGAATCCACCACATGCTAGGCTACAAAAGAATTCTCAATACATTTTTTTCTAAAATTGAAATAGCATCTAGGATATTCTCAGACTCTAACAGAATAAAGCTATAAATCAACAACAAGGAACAGACACTTCTCAAAAGAAGACATTTATGCAGCCAATAGAGACATGAAAAAATGCTCATAATATAGAATGAGACCACCACTTCTCCTGTTGTCTTTCCCAGCTTTTCCCCGTCTCCCCTTTTCCCTAGTTTATAAGACAGGAGAAGGGGGAGAAAACAAAAAGTTAGAAAGAAACAGAAGTAAGATAAATAGCTAGACGACCTTGGCACCACCACCTGGCCCTGGTGGTTAAAATAATAATAATAATATTAACCCCTGACCAAAACTACTAGTGTTATCTGTAAATTCCAGACATTGTTTGAGAAAGCAGTGTAAAACGTTTTGTTCTGTTAGCTGATACATGTAGCCTCCCATCATGTTTTGTCTGAGGCTAGTCCTGCAACAATAATCACTCGCCATCAGAGAAATGCAAATCAAAACCACAATGAGATACCATCTCACACCAGTTAGAATGGTGATCATTAAAAAGTCAGGAAACAACAGGTGCTGGAGAGGATGTGGAGAAATAGGAACACTTTTACACTGTTGGTGGGATGGTAAACTAGTTCAACCATTGTGGAAGACAGTGTGGTCATTCCTCAAGGATCTAGTACTAGAAATACCATTTGACCCAGCCATCCCAATACTGGGTATGTACCCAAAGGATTATAAATCATGCTGCTATAAAGACACATGCACACGTATGTTTATTGCGGCACTATTCACAACAGCAAAGACTTGGAACTAACCCAAATGTCCATCAATGACAGACTGGATTAAGAAAATGTGGCACATATACACCATGGTATACTATGCAGCCATAAAAAAGGATGAGTTCATGTCCTTTGTAGGGACATGGATGGAGCTGGAAACCATCATTCTCAGCAAACTATCGCAAGGACAGAAAACTAAACACCGCATGTTCTCACTCATAGGTGGGAAATGAACAGTGAGATCACTTGGACACAGGAAAGGAAACATCACACACTGGGGCCTGTTGTGGGGAGGGGGGAGGAGGGAGGGGGGAGGGATAGCATTAGGAGATATACCTAATGTAAATGATGAGTTAATGGGTGCAGCATACCAACTTGGCACGTGAATACATATGTAATAAACCCGCACATTGTGAACATGTACCCTAGAACACAAAGTTTAATTTAAAAAAAAATCAACAACAAGGAGAACTTTCAAAACTGTATAAATACATAGAAATTAAACAATATGCCCTTGAATAGCCGATGGGTCAATGAAGAAATTAAGAAGGAAATTTAAAAATTTCTTGAAATAAATGAAAACAGAAACACAACATATCAAAGTTTATGGTATACAGCAAAAGCAGTATTAAGAGGAAAGTTTATAACAATAAACTCCTACATTTAAAAAACAGATTTAAAATAAACAACCTAACAACGAACTGCAATGAGCTAGAAGAGCAAGAACAAATCAAATCCAAAAGTGGTAGAAGAAAAGAAATAACAAAGATCAAAGAGGAACTAAATAAACTTGAAACTAACAAATATAAAAATGAAGAAAAAATGTTGGTTTTTTGAAAAGATAAATAAAATAGACAAACCATTAGCTACACTAAGCAAACAAAAAGAAATCCGAAAGAAATAAAATTAGAAACAGAAAAGGAGAATGACAGTTGATACCACAGAAATACAAGGGATCATTACAGACTATTTTGAACAGCTATATGTCAACAGATTGGAAAACCTAGAAGAAATGGATAAATTCCCGGACACGTACAACCTACCAAGATGGAACCAAGAAGAAACGGAAATCCTAAAACAGACCAATAATGAGTAACATGTATGACTAAGTAATAATAAAAAGTCTCCCAACAAAGAAAAGCCCAGAACTAGGTGACTTCGCAGCTGAATTCTACAGATTTTTGTTTCAATTCTTCTCAAACTATTCCAAAAGTATTGAAGAGGAGGGAATCCTGCCAAGTTCATTCTTCAAGACCAGCATTACCCTGATACCAAAATAAGACAAGGACACAATAAAAAGAGAAAACTGTAGGTCAATATCCCTGATGAACACAGATGCAAAAATCCTCAACAAAATACTAACAAACTGAATCCAACAGCAAATCTAAAAGATTATACACCATGATCAAGTGGGATTCATCCCACGATGCAAGGATTGCTCATCAAACACAAATCAATAATCATGCTACATCACATCAACAGAATTAAGGACAAAAACCATAATATCATTTCGATAGATACAGAAAAAGCATTTGATAAAATTCAACGCTGCTTCATGATAGAAAGTCTCAACAAAAGAGGCACTGAAGGAAAAATACCTCAACACAATAAAGGCCATATGTGACAAACCCACAGCTAACATAATGGGGAATGGGGAAACACTAAGAGCTTTTTCTCTGAGATCTGTAACAAGACAAGGACGCCCACTTGTGCCACTCCTATTCAACACAGCACTGAACGTCCTAGTCAAGAGCAGTCAGGCAAGAGAAAGAAATCAAGGGCACCCAAAGTGGAAAGGAGGCACTCTAATTGTCTGTTTTCAGACAATGTGCTCTTTTATATTTAAAAAAAAAAAAAAGACTCCAGCAAAAATCTCTTTGAACTGATAAACAAATTCAGTAAAGTTACAGAATGCAAAATCAACATATAAAAATCAGTAGCATTTCTATAGACCAACAATGAGCCAGTGAAAAAAGAAATCAAGAAAGCAATCCCATTTAACTACAAAAATATAAAATAAAAATAAAAATACCTCAGAAGAAATCTAACCAAGAAGGTTAAAGATCTCTATGAGGAAAATGATATTCTACCCTCTGAAGGTAGAACAGTGGCTTCTAGAGACAGGAAAGGGCGGCGGGAAGGCAGAAAGGGAGAGGTTGTCTAATGGATACAAAATTACATCTAGATAGTAAAAATAAGGGTTAGTGTGCTATAGCCTTGTAGGGTGACTATAGTTTACAATTTATTGTATATTTTCAAGCAGCTAGAAGAGAGGATTTTAAATATTCCCAGCATTAAGAAATGACAAATGTTTGAGATGATGGACATGCTAATTACCCTGAGTTGCTAATTACACACGAAAAACATGTATTGAAATATCATACTGTATCCCATGGATATGTACTATAATGTGTCCATTAAAAATAATAATTGTTAAAAACCCAAGGGTCATTTCTCATGTGTCCTATGTCAGTGTTGTGGTCCATTGGTGGACACCTAGCCATTTGCAAGTAAGACTATAGTCACTTGAGCTGAAAGCAAATGAATCGTCACAAAAATTACCACTGGCACCAAGTCTTCTTTCCAGAATTTCCTGCCCACAGCACTGCCACAGTCACTGTGGGCAGGAAAGACACACTAGCACCCAAGTTTCAACCCCAGTACAGTTGATGCTTTTATTTCTCTGGTTTGGAATAGGTGTGTGTTCATAATTTACGTTTACTCCAACTGTCCCCTTGCTTAAATAGCTTCTTAAGGATAACTTCCTCTTACTAAATCCCAACAGCTTCTGAGCATCCATTATATTCTCCAAAGTAAATAAAAAGAGAAAACGTGTTGAAAGCCTGATAATGTTCACTTAAGAATCCAGCATGATGTACAGCTTGAAATGGCTACTCCACCTTGTTCCTTTACATGACTTTTAAAGTAGCCCCAGTTATTATACATAATTGAAGTCATAATTTCTGCAATACCATTAGGTCCACGAACGGTGGGGCCAGGGGACTTCAAAGTCTGTCTCCGATTTTTTTTTTTTAAAAAAAGGAAAGCTCATGAGAGTAGGTAATGAAAATAAATATTCACACAACTCGGAACAGGGGATGGTGAAACATAAAACTCCAGCCTGGCACAGGTGTCCAGCCAGTGAGGGTGGGGACACAGACTCATACGGTCCCCACAATCCCTCAAAAATGCCACAGACAGGTGGGTGGCCTGAGACAGAGCCAGGCTCCAAATTCCGGGAGCTGTCTGGCTCATGTGCACCTCATGTGGTCCACAGTGCACGAGGATGCCCAACGTCACCAGTCCCGGTGCAGAACACAAGAATGCCCCATGGCATGAGCCCCCACTGCACAGCATAGCCCGAAGGTGCCAGCTCAGACTCCTACACACGCTGGTCACCAAGGCACTGCCCTCCAGGAAGGAGGACCCCAGAGGTCGTGGCAGGGTGAGGTTCTGCTCTTCATCATCCGCGAGCAGAGGGGAAAGTCCCAGCAGACATTTGGGGAGCCTCTACACGTGGTTCTGGGACTCTGAGTGGAGGTTCAAAGATGTCCCCAGGTACGCCAGACTCAAACCTAAAAAAGACCCATTCTTCCAGATATGCCCAGACTGGAACCTATATAGGCCATCCTTCCTAGCTTTTCTCTGGAAAAGCAGGCTTAAAAGAGTATCGACTAAAAGGGGCCACCAGGAAGACAGAAGTCCTATCTTTAAAAAAAGATTTTTTTTTTTTTTTTTAAAAAGAGGCACTGAGGCTCTGACCCATCTGAGCACAGAGTACATGCTCGGCAGCCTCTGTCAGAGCAGAGCAAGTACACACATGCTCTCCATGCCCTGTGCTCCCAGCACCCGTGCTCCCCGCACCCATGCTTCACACGCCCGTGCTCCCCACACCCGTTCTCCCCGCACTGTGCTCCCTGCGCCCATGCTCCCTACACCTATCTGTGCTCCCCATGCCTATGCTCCCTGCAGCCGTGCTCCCCGCACTGTGCTCCCTGCGCCCATGTCTGCTCCTCGAGCTCTCTTCCACTGGTTTCCTCTGTACATCCCTCTTGATAGTCACTGTCACCTCGAATCACCTGGCTAAATGGAGGTAAAGAAAAAGTCTAGAGTAGCACATTGGAGGACAGAGTGGAAGTGGCTATTTACCAAGCAGGGCTATGAGATGAGCGCATCTGATCCCCATTAATCCTGACGGTCAGTTGATTAGCCCTGTTCAACAGCTGGGGACACTGAGGTGTGGAAGGACGGGCTTGCTTACCCCAGACGATGCTGACAGTGTGGGCCCAGCCCAGTCCCACAGCCACCAGGAGGAGGCTCCTCACTGGGCAGGCGCGGAGGTGCAGCCCAGAGAACGCTTGGGACCCCGGCACAGACTCCTCAGGAAGGAAACAGAAAGGCCCACAGAGACTCAAGCAGCACAGAAGAAGGTCACCCACAAGTTAAAAATAGATGTTTGTGCTTTACCGTCCCAGAGTGCTAAAAATCCAACCCACTCACACGCACAGCCTGACGTGAGCCTGGCCTCCTGCAGCACTGGGCTAAGCGAGAGACGTACCTGCCTCTCTCCCGACAATAGCAGACTTGGCAGCTATTCTTCAATGTACTTGACACGCTTCCGTGAGGGATTAAGCGACACTCTGTCGACACTGGCTAAGTTTAATCCTGACACAGCCAACCATCTAGATCTGCAGTGAACAAACAACTTACTTTGGATGATTCTGCCACTAACAAAGACCCTGAATCTCCCACCAAAGCTTAGTGACACGACTTACCTTTCTGTTTTCATTTCAGGTACACTGGCCCACATGATCTAATTTACCTGCTGATAATGCCTTGGAAAGACCACCAGGGGGCCCCACACCATTTTCAGCTTTAGAGGGATGTGAATTTCCCTTTGATGAGAAAGGTGATGGGGAAATAAAACGAGGATCCAAAACAGATGCCTGTGTGTTTCCTGGGAGTGATAAAGTCAGGAACTGCCTCTGTGTGTCAGGCGAGGGAGTAACAGAGACAATGGCACCAACTCCTGAGACAGAGGACCTGATGCATGGTGCAGCCACTGCCTGTGGCCAAGGAAATTCCAGGGAATGTAGACCCCAGTTGTATGGTACAGCCACCATGTGCGACCACAGAAATTCCAGGAATGCAGACCCTCAGTCACATGGTACAGCCACTATCTGCAGCCACAGAAATTCCAGAGAACGCAGACCCTCAGACACATGGTACAGCCACTATCTATGGCCATGGAAATTCCAAGGAATGCAGACCCTCAGTCACATGGTACAGCCACCATATATGGCCACGGAAATTCCGAGGAATGCATACCCCAGTCGCATGGTGCAGCCACAGCCGGCAGCCACAGAAATTCTGGAGAACGCAGACCCCAGTCGCATGGTACAGCCACTACCTATGGCCATGGAAATTCCAGAGAACAGAGACCCTCATTCCCATGGTACAGCCACCACCTATGGCCACGGAAATTCAGGGGAACGCAGACCCTCAGTCACATGGTACAGCTACCACCTGTGGTCACAGAAATCCTGGGGAACACAGACTCCAGTCGCATGGTGCAGCTACCACCTGTGGTCACAGAAATCCTGGGGAACACAGACTCCAGTCGCATGGTGCAGCCACCACCTGCAGTCACGGAAATTCCAGGGAATGCAGACCCCAGTCACATGGTACAGCCACCATCTATGGCCACGGAAATTCCAGGGAACATAGACACCAGTCGCATGGTGCGGCCACCACCTGTGGCCATGGAAATTCTGGGGAAGGCAGGCCTCCGTCTCTAAAGTATGAACTTCACTGCAGTGAATGTGGAAGAGTTTCTCTCTGTGCAGAGCTCAGTATCCAGAAGGGGAGATGGCCCCAGGAATGCCTTCCTCCTCTTCAGAGCTCAGGGCCTAGGGCTGACACCCTTGGGAGGGGTCCTTGTTCAGCAATTGTGCCTGTGGAGGGTCCCCCAACACTCACCGTGCACCTCCTAGGAGCAGAGGCTACAACAGGGAGCCAGAGACCAAGCTCTGCTCAGACAACAGTGAGCTGATGGCCTTCCACTCTAAGTTCAACAGGGACCCAGGGACCAAGCTCTGCTCAGACAACAGTGAGTTGATGGCCTTCCACTCTAAGTTCAACAGGGACCCAGGGACCAAGCTCTGCTCAGACAATAGTGAGCAGATGGCCTTCCACTCTAAGTTCAACAGGGACCCAGGGACAAAGTTCTGCTGAGACAACAGTGAACTGATGGCCTTCCACTCTAAGTTCCAACTGCATGGAATGTGTATTCCATGAATGCTTGTTAAATGAATGATTCATATAAGGTCATCTGTGCTGACCTTTGCTGGTCTGCTGACTGTGAGCTTCAGAGCATAGGCCTCATTCCTGGAGCAGCCAGCTCTTCCCAGAGCGACGGCCGCTGCAGGGCAAAGCCCAGAGCTTGTCCTGCAGCAACACACTCAGGACCCTGCGCTGGGCACGCTGGGGGCCTCTCCAGCAGAAGATCCCCAGCCCTGACCTTGCAATACCAGTGAACCCCAGGGGAGTCCCAAGTGCTCAAAATCATGTAAATGTCCATTGTGATTTAACATATCAATTTTAGAAGAAAGGGCATATTGCCACCTCCCTCCTCAAACTAGGGACTATAAATCGATCCATCACCCTAACTGAGACTCTGCCTTAAATTCTGCTAAAACTACCATCCAAACACTCAAATTTACATTAGCGTTAAGGGAAAAAAAAAAACTAAAACAAACACCTGTAAGAAACGGTCAAGTAACCTGTGATACATCAACCCAAAGATTAAACATGAAAACAATGAAGTAGCAAGATATTAAAAGAATATAAACTCTATGTACATCATGGCCCAAGGTTCTAAAATTACACAGAGACAAAGACTGGAATGGAAGGGGGATATGTTTACAGATACATTTTTTATTTTTTAATTTTTAATATTACTTCTCTAATGTATGATTTGACTAACCAGATAATTCAGCAAAAAATAAAAAAATTAATTATGCCTATAGATAAATATGTAAAGAATCCTTTTCTTTGATGCCAATGGAATTAGTTTGGGTCTGACCCACAGTCTTCAATCTTTTAATTAAGACACAAAAATCATCTTTCAAGCTGTTAGGAAAAAAAGAAGAAAAAGATTGAAAACCAGGAGCCCAGAAGAAAAGGACTCGCTATGTATCACAGCGTCTCTCCACGCCTCTCCACCCCGGACAGTGCTCCCTCTTTCCCCATTTTCATACCTACTGCACAAAACACTTAGTAAAGAACTATCTCAATTCATGAGTCACACAGCACAAAGGGCCAGTGTCGCTGCCAAACATACCCTGCAGCCCCAAAACGAAGAGGCAACTGGTTCCTTCCTTCCTCAGTGAAGGAAGAATGAGAGGCTGCTGGTTGTCATTTTAAATCTCACACCTCAATGTCTTAGCACTTTCCTGCTTTGTTGGTTTCCAGGGCTTATTAAAATTAACCCCCCCCCCCCCCGCGGATATTGAAGAAAGAAAGCAGGACGGTTGTGCAGGCTTCCAAGAGGCAGAGCCCTGCTTCCGCGGCCACCTCTGTCTTTCTACCCACAGCAGCCGGGTTTACCAATTAGTCTCCCTTAAAGAGCAGTTTATGCTCATCGTGAACAAATGGATGCAATTGCTTCTTTTGAGATGCAGCAAGTTTTGGGCCCTCAGCAAAAAGAAGAAAGAAAGAAAGAAAGAAAGAAAGAAAGAAAGAAAGAAAGAAAGAAAGAAAGAAAGAAAGAAAGAAAGAAAGAGAGAGAGAAAGAAAGAGAGAGAGAAAGAAAGAGAGAGAGAAAGAAAGAGAAAGAAAGAAAGAAAGAAAAAAGAAAAGAAAGAAAGAAAGAAAGAAAGAGAAAGAAAGAAAGAAAGAAAAAACAGGGCACTGGCACAACAGTCATAACCTCTGCTTTGCACACACAGAAGGAAAGTTAAAGCCCTGGAGGCGGAGGCGTTCGGAAAGGGAAGGTGGAAGTAGGAAGGACGCCCACGGGATAGAGTGGTCAGAAACAGACCACCTCACCAAAGGGCGCCTTAGACGTTCCAGAGGACAAAATGCCCCTCTTTCCAGGGTAAACACCCATTTGCCAAACTCAGCCAGTGACGGCAAGCAGGAGTTTGCTTTTTTTTTAAGGCGTCTGAGTAACGATGACAAGAGCAAGAAATGAGCTTAATAATGGGACTGACAGGGCCCTGGGCTGGTGACTCTGCTGATGTGCACAGCATCAAAACCCAGGTTCCTCAGTGCGCTCCCTCTGCAGTTCAGGACAGCACTACAACTCACCCCATCAATCACTGCTTAAAAAATCAGTTCTAAAAAAAGACGACCCATTTGAAAGCAGCCGGAGGAGGAAGACAGAGAGTGTCTCACAGAATCCAACCGCTTGTAGCCTCGGAACCATAACAAGAATATGAAACTAGCGGGTCCAGTGTGAGGCAGAACAGAGACGCCGTCACGGCTCTCAGGAGGCTGAGCAGGAAGCGCATGGCTCAGGCCCTGCAACGCCCTAAGGGCGCCTGGAGCAGCCCACAGGCCTGTGTCCTTCGTGTGGGTTCACCTTCCTAGTTTCCTGGGTAAATTCAATGTACAGCATTTATTCGCCAAGAAAAGAACATTCAAATCAAACTACTGTCATAACTCTGAAGGGCTCTTAACACTCCAGTCCACACGTTCAAAAGCCCACAAATATCAGTGCTGCCACTGTGTAGGTAACAATGTTTTGGATGCATCATGCACGTAACCAGTAACGATGTTTTCATGTTTTCCGTAGCCATCTCATTCAGGATACTAAAATGATCTGTGACGACTTGATACTTAGTTATCTGTGATTTTCAGATAGATTTAACAAGGCTACCTGGCCAAGAAGGCCTCACCCTCCTGAACCTGGGCACCGGTGCCCCTACGTGCACCCGGGGCCTGGGGAGCGCAGTCTCCACCACCTCTCGCTCTTCAATGTTAAATGTCCTCCCGGAGCGCCTGCGTCGTGGGCCCAGGCTCGGCCCCTCCTGGAGAGCCCTTTCCACATTACAGGACAGGGGAAGCCCAGAGCCCGCGCTGCGGCGCCGCTGACGTCCGGGAGTCCCCGCTTCCTGGTCCTTCCCGTCCGCGGAGGCTGGCGGGGAGGGCCTGGGACCCATTTTAGTTTTCGGTTTTGTCACGAGCCGGAAGGCGACAGCACATGCGAGCGCAGGAAACCCTTTTTTAAAATCTTCCAACGGAAACGCGAGGGGCTGCCGGACTGCCTCGGAGACGCTAGGCGGGAACCCAGAGCACCCCTGCCGTTTCCCGCATTGCAGCAGCCGGGACCCCGCCCACGCCGCGGAGGGCCCGAGGCGACAGGAGGCCCGCCGGATCCCGGCCGTTTCTTCCTCGACAAGCTGGGGGGTGGCGTGGGGCGGAGTTGGGGGGCGGGGGCAACTTAAGAAGTGATCGCGCTGTACCCAGGATTCGGAGGGGAAGCCCGGCCCCATCCTACAGCTCAGAGGCAGAACGACCCCGGAAGGTGCTCCAGGCGACCCCCTCTACCAGGCTCAATTTAAAACATAAACCGGAGAGGGTGGAAAGCTCACTATTTTCCGAATGGAGGTTCCTATCGCCATGTTCCTTCCTCCTCCGCCCCACCCGGCAAGGACCCCGGGGCTGCCTTGCCGGCTCCCGCCGCCCCGCAGGTATCCCTGCCGCTCCCGGGCACGGGCTTCTCCCCAGTTCTTCCCATCGCTTCCCCGCTCTTCTCCCCAGTTCTTCCCATCGCTTCCCCACCTTTCCCCGGGTCCTCCCATCGCTTCCCCCTCTTCTGCCCGGTTCCCCCATCCCCTTTGCCCTGTTCTCCCCTTCTCCCTCTTCTCCCCTTCTCCGTCCGTCCCTCCCTCGCCGCCCGGAGGGGGGCGCGCACCTTGAGCATGTCCCCCGCTGGTCAGCACGCCGATGGCCTTGCCGGCCCCGGAGAGGTGCTCCAGGAACTTCCGCAAGGAGCCCTTGGGGGCCCGGGAGTCGTCCGCGTCCAAGGCGAGGAGGCCGAGGGCAGCCGCTAGTCCGGGTGCGCAGCAGGCAATGGATACCCTGCCGGCGCGCGCCCGACTCGGAAAAGCTGCCCCGCCCGCGCCCCCGCCCGGCCCTAGCGTCAAAGGGTCTTGACGGGCGGGGCCCAAGCGCACAAGAGGGGCTGCGGGGGTGGGGCGCGGCTAGGGGCAGGGGCAGGGGCAGGGAAAGGGGCAGAGAAAGGGGCAGGGGCTGGCCGGGGCCGGGTGTGGGCAGGAGGACTTACGCAGGGGTCGTCGTAGGTGGCTGCCGCGCTAGCGGTGGGTGAGGTCGCGGAGGCGGGGGTAGCACCACAAGTGGGCGGAGTCCCTGGGGGTGGGGCCGCGTTGCCGGTGCGCTAGCCTCGCGGGTGGGTTGGAGGACTCTGGTTGGGGCCTTTAGAGATGCCCGGAGCGCCACAGGTGGGGGCAGGGGCAGCGACCGGGGGAGGGGAGACCGCAGGGGGGCGGGGTCACATCGTTCGCTGGGCGGGCCAAGGCAGGGCGGAATAGAACGCCGGGAGCATCTCCCGGGGCGGGGGGCGGGGGGGGGCAAGGGAGACCGTGAGTGGGCGCGAACGCCGGGGCCGGTGGAAACCCCGCACTTGCGGGGAGCGCCGATGGCGGGGCGGGGTGGAATTGGGGCGTGGAGACCTCACCTGGACGCGGAGGCTCGCGGCAGGCCCGGTAGATCCGGCTGTTGTCAGCGCCGAGCCCGGCCGCGCGCACAGCTTCTTGTTGGCGGCAGGATTCCTCCTGGGGCTGCGCTAGGAGCCTCTGCGCGCGGCTTCCTCGATCCCCGCCACCACGTTTTCTCTGCAGCCTGAGGTCGGGAAGGACGCACGGAGAGTGGATCCTCCAGGTGGTGGGAAAAGCTGAGCGCGGCGAGCTTAGCTATGACGAAGCTGCGATTTCCCGGGTCCACGGGGTCTGTGGCGCTCCCGGGCCCCCAGCTCGTCCCGTGGGGAGAAGAATCCTTGGGGTGGGGGAGAGTATCGGGGCGCTACACTCAGAGACGCATGGGCGCGCGAAAGTCAGAGTGGGATAGGAGGAAGCGCAACGGGACTGAGCTGGCGGGGAGGCGGGACGACCCTTCCTCCCTACGGACAGGCGCGCTGCTGTACGCTGTGCCGACCTCGGCTGACTTCACCGGCCAACTCCACGTGCTGAAATACGCACATCCAAAGCGCTGTGCCAGTTGCCCATCCACAGCTTAACAGCCTGGTGCCAGTTACCTGCGATGGGACAGGGAGCAGCCCCTACAAAAGCACGGGCTTATGGGATCCCGGTTCCTTCAGTGCTCACCCCACGAAGAAAGGCTCCCAAACGGCCCCACTCGAGGGCTTTCCGGAGGATGGTCCTGCGCAGTGGGTGTTTGTTGAACAGATAGGAAACAACAAAAGAGACTAAGAAGAGGTTTGTTCTATGAACCCGGGAAAGTGAAGCAATCGCAAAGGAGAGTCTCACCAAAGGGCAATCCTGGGGAAAAGATGGAGAGGCATGGATTTTTCTTGGATGTGTGCCTCATCCTGGGGCTCATCCCGCTGAGCATCAAATATTCATTGCAAAAGAGGAAAAAAATATATATGCTGCAGACAATGCTGGATGGTCTAATCTCTCCCTTGGCCAGAATTAACGGCGAAATTCCTAACCCCTCGTGGTCCTCAGAATCACCTGTCCTATGCACACCCCCATTAAACCACTGAAGTCCAGTTTCTGGGAGCTCAGCCAGGAAATGTGTATTTTTAAACAAACCACCTAGGTTATCCTGATGAATGCAAAGTCAGAGAGCGCTGCTCTCAGGCAGTGAACCTCAGCATTATTCTATTAATTACAAGGGAGAGGCGAATCCTGGCTGTCTTAATTAAGGTGACAGTTGAGTGGCCTTTGCCTTCTGGCGGGCAGAAGAGCAGACCGAGGCTCTAAGCACCTGCACCCACAGTTGGGCTCAGGATCTGTGCTGGAGAATAGAAGGGCTAATTTAATTATTCATGCCTTTTTAGAGCATGTTACATGTGGAGAAGGTGGGCCACACTGAATTTTATTTTAGCCAAATACCCGTTATCTCCTTATACAATTGATATTTTTATATTGAACATTAGGGGATTGGTCATTTGTCATCAAATTGTCTGTAATACAGAAAATGATAGATACAACCTAACAGTTCAAACATGATGAGTTAAATAAATGATGGTAAAAATATGCGCTGCAATAATATTTAGTTGCTGTTACCGCTACAAAGATATGTGTCTACTGACATGGAAATATGTTCAGGACATACAAATAAGTGAAAAGGCAGGCCTAGACGCAGTGCGAGCCTGTGTGTGAGTGCGTGCGTGTGTGTGTGTGTGTGTGTGTGTGTGTGTGTGTGTGTGTGTGTCTGCATACATATGTAAATGTTTCTGAGCATTTTATTTCCTTTCTTTTGCTTAGTATAGGCAATGCCATTTTTCTCTGCGATGAACAGGTATTGTTTAGGGAATAGAAATAGCTAATGAAAAACAATAAAATTTAGAGTGTCAAGACCCCCAAGGTTACGGATTATGTTCAAAAGTTTGTCTGTGTATAAGGGCTGGGGTCAGGGTGGTCACTGACGGTCCTCACACATCTGTTCTTATGAGTTTGGCCCATTGCTCAGTCAGTCAGGGAATTAACATATATTAATATATACCTGTAGCAAAGATGGAAAAGAATAGCTATGGCTTTTTTTTTTTTTTTGAAAGTCATGTATTTCAATGTTGCTACAACTAGAGTTTTTTGTTTGTTTTTTTTTTTTAACTTTGGCCTTAGCAATGAATCTTCTAATTTAAGAGGAAGATATTACATGCCGTGCTGACCGTACAGCTTCCACCCAGTAGGACCTGAGGTGTGTGCTTGTTCTTTATTGTCCCTTGACAGATTACTCCAAAGGCCCACACCAGCACACACTTATACCCCAGGAATGATTACTCCTTGGGCCAGGAGTTCAGGCAGGCTTCACTGGGCCCTCTGCCCCAGGGGCTCTCCAGGGCTGCAGCAGGTGTCTGCCTAGGGCTGCTGTGTCTTCTGAAGGCTCAGGCTCATCAGGGGAGGAGCTGCTTCCATGCTCACTTCTGTGTTGCTGGCAGGATTCTGTTGCTTGCAGGCTGTTGGACTGAAGGCCCCAGTCTCTCTGTGGCATCAGCTTCAGGTTGCCCTCTGCCCTGGGCGGGTGACTGGCTTTGCCAGAACTAGCACCTACCAAGAGCCAGGGGGAGAGTTCCAGTGGACAGAACCTCAGCTCCTCCCAATCCAATCTCAGGAGAGACCGCCATCTCTTTTGCCTGGTTCTATTCATCAGAAGTGAGCCGCTGAGTCCAGCCCTCTTCTAGGGTCTGGCTGTGAACACTAGAGACAGCGGCCAATGGGAGCCACTTGGGAGGGTGGTGCTGCCTGGGACCTGCCTAGGACAAGGTGAAGGAGAACATGCATAGGGACAGCTGCCCTTCCCACTTCCCCTCAGTGGTGAGCGCAGGAGTTCCCGATGTGCCCTAAAGGAGTTCTGGCATCCCAGGAGGGAAGCAGCTACCAGCCATGAGGACACCATGACCCAGTGCCCCAGCATGTGGGGCTGCACATCCCAGGGCTACCTGAGCTGCAGCCTCTTCCCCTTCTCTGCTGTCTCGGCCTGTGCATGGAGTGGGCATCTCAAATCTGCAGGGGCCAAACTGAGCTCAGGCCTCTGCACCCCCCACACAACCCCCCATCGCTCAATCTTCCTTACCTCAGCTCCTGGTGACTCCATCCTCCCAGGGGCTCAGGCTGAAGCCTTGCAGTGCTCTTCCACCCTGGCATCTAAGTCCCTCAGGAAAGTCCCCATTGGCTCTTCATTGCATCTGGAGCCACTAGGGCCAGGCCACGACCTTTGACCTGGACCGGAACAGGCTCCCTCCTCATCCCCTGCTCTGCCCCAACCTCCACCCCACCTCCATGTCTCGGGTGTCCTCAGCTTCAAAGTCAGGGTGCACCTATCAGGATGTAATTCAGGCATCTTCTCTGCTGACTCGGAGTCACAGACCCCACACAAGCCACACTGGCCTGTCCTCTGGTCCCTTCAGATCCTGGTGCTGCCCAGAGGCCCATGCAGGCACCCGACAACCTCAGGCCTAGCCTGCTCTTTCCTCAACCCAGGCCCTCCTCTCCCTACCGACTCTGCCCACTTTCCACAGGTCTGTCCTGCAAGGTCTCCTGCACGGTGAGGCCTCCCCAGATCACCCTCTTAGAAATTTTGGGCTCCATGCACACTCCTGTTCCCTCCCTGCTGCTCTTAAAACATCCTCGTCAGTGTCACATATGGGGCATTTCACCTATCTGCTGGGCTTCTCGAAAGGTCCCCTGGCTGAACTGTGAATGCCGTGGATTCAGAGATCTTTCACTATTCCCTGCTGCAGTCCCAGGGCAACAGCAGAGCCCAGGACAGAGTGAACCTGTCATGGGTGCTGCTGAATGAATGAATGAAGGAGGGAGTGAGTGAGTGAGTGAGTGAGTGAAGGAGTAAATGAGTGAGTAAATGAGTGAATGGGTGAGTGAGTGAGTCAGTCAGTGAATGAGTGAGTGAGTGGATGAGGGAAGGAGAAATGAGTGAGTGAGTGGGTAAATGACTGAATGAGTGACCGTGAGTGAGTGAATGAATTGCCAAGGGAGTCAATGAGTGAATGAGTGAGTGAGTGAATGGGTGAGTGAATAAGTGAGTAAGTGAATGAATGAGCGTCTTAGTGAATGAGTGAGTGAATAAGCAAGTGAATAAGTGAGTGAATGAGTGAGTGACCGAGGGAATAAATGAGTGATGAGTGAGTGAGTGAGTGAATGAATGAGTGAGTGAGTGAATGAATGAGTGACTTAGTGAATGGGTGAGTGGGTGAATGAGTGAGTGAACAGATGAGTGGGTGAGTGAGTGAATGGGTGAGGGAAAGAGTGAGTGAATGAGTCAGTGAGCGAACAAGTGAATGAGGGAGTGAAGAATTGAGTGAGTGAATGAACAAGTGAGTGAGTGAATGAGTCAATAAATGAGTGAGTGTGTGAGTAAAGGATGAGTGAATGAGTGAGTGAAGAGGTGAATGAGTGAGTGAATGAGTGAATGATTTGAGTGAGTGAATGATTGAGTGAATGAATGAGGAAATGAGTGAGTGAGTGAATAAGTGAGTGAATGAGTGAGTGAATGAGTGAGTGAATGAGTGAATGGGTGAGTGAGTGAAAGGGTGAGTTAGGGAATGACTGAGTGAGTGAATGAGGGAATGAATGAGTGAATGAATGGGTGAGTGAATGAGTGAGTGAGTGAGTGAGTGAATGGGTCAGTGAATGAGTGAGTGAATGAGTAAATGAATGAGCAAGTGAGTAAAAGGGTGAGTGAATGAGTGAGTGAGCGAGTGAAGGAGTGAATGAGTGAATGAGTGAGTGAGTGAATGAGTTAACGAGTGAATGAATGAGTGAGTGGGTCGCTCAGAGGAGATGAGGACCGGAGTTGCCCTCTGACTGCTACAGTAGACAGGAGCTGAAGGAGTCTGAAGGGTGGGATGTGCTCACACGGTACATACACCCTGCTCCACACATCCCCAGAGAAACCTAGTCTCACCAGAGGGGTCGCTTGAGAATTATTAGTAACAACCTTTTTCCCAATATTTCATATATGCAGGATGATTTCTTACTTTCCTTGAAAATGCCAATCGTTTTTTGGACTTGGAATTCTCCACTGCTGGTCCACGCCACTGTATTCTCCCATAGGGGTATCCCCCGAGTTGGAGAAAGAGTCATTCCCAGGAATGGATAAAAGCCAGAAGGGCATCATCAGGTGGGGCACCTTCTCCTATCATCCTCCCCTTCCTGTCTGGGTTACCCTGAGTGACTTGGTTTGGAGGTCTACAAAATGCGGACATATCAAATTTAGATAAAAGCCTAAGCAGTTTAAGAGGTTGCAGTCCTAGCAGGAAGGTCTTTGGCTCCCGGCACCCTCCTCCTGTCCAGTCTCTGCTGGACCCAGGACTCTGACTCCACCTTCAGCCTTGGGGGTTTCCTCCCTTCCTTCCCAGCCACTGAGCCGGCTTGGGCTAATCTGCAACCGCAGAGGTGCAGCCCTCCTCCTTTCCTCCTGCCTCTTCCTCTCTTCTCACTTTCCTTCTGCTTCTTTCAGGACTTTGGAAAGTCCAAGAATAAGCAAAACTGTAGACCAGAAAACGCTGCCTTGAGCCCATTCCCCTCCCAGCAGCTTCCCTTCAGACTCCTTGATCTTTAAAACTTATTTTGCTTCGTATCTAGATGCTAAACTTTATATAGAAAGCAGGTGGGGTTGGTTTCTTGGCCGGGTACAGGGACTCACACCTATAACCCCAGCGCTTTAGAGGCCAAGGGGGAACGATTGCTTGAGGTCACATGTTTGAGACTAGCCTGGGCAACACAGGGAGACCTCGTCTCTACAAAAATTCAAAAAAAAAAAATTGCCTGGAGCGATGGCACATCTGTAGTCCCAGGTACTTGGGAGGTCGAGGCAGGAGGATCACTTGAACTCAGGAGTTTGAGATAACAGTGAGCTATGATTATATCACTGCACTCCAGCTTGAGTAAGAGAGTGAGACACTATCTCCTAAAAAAATAAAAATAAAAAGTGCTGGAGTCCAAGCCCACAGCCAATTGCGACATGTAGATCTTTTATTTTTATAATCCGCCTCTCTTGTCTAAGTGCCAAATGACACTTTCATTGTGTGCAACTACTTCCACTTTTGACTGGCTTCTCTTTCCTTATGTATTAAGAATCAGGTTGCATAGAGTTCTGAGAAAATAAAATAATAAATCAGCTGCGTGCCATGGCTCATGTCTATAATCTCAGCACTTTAGGAGGCTGACACAAGGATTGCTTGAGACCAGGAGTTTGAGACCCGCTTTGGCCACATAACGAGATCCTGTCTCTACAAAAAATAAAAATAAAACGTTAGCAGGACATGGTGGCACACCTGTAGTCCCAGCTACTCAGGTGGCGGAGGCCTGAGGATTGGCTCGAGCCTGGGAGGTTGAGACTGCAGTGAGCCGTGATCATACTACTACACTTTGGCCTGAGTGACACAGTGAGACTCTATTTCTAAATAAATAAATAGTATAATATAATATAATATAATATAATATAATATAATATAATATAATATAGTATAGTTTAAAAACAGATGGAAGTTTCCCAAGACTTTGATGCAGAAACAGGTTGCCCTGAACCAATTAAAATTAATGTCCAAAAACCGGAAAGAAATGAAAAAAGAAGTTGGATTATTTCTGTAAAGTATGAGGCCACTACAAGTTTTACTTTCTCTAGGACATTTTCTCAGTGGTGTCAACTGAAGTCCACTTCACAGAATGACTTCATCTCCTGAGCACATTGGAGAACGATGATTAAAGAGACTTCCTGGCACTCCCGATATTTTTAGTGTCACATGGAAGCAGCAAGAGTCATATGTGTGAAATAGGTGGTATTAAAAGCGGAAGACATTGGTTTGTTCTTTCATGAACATCATCGGAACATTTCTCTAACGACTAGCGTTATGTCAGAAAATGGGGAGAGAGAGATGGTTGTTTATTGGCAAATAAGTTACATAAATTTCCCAGTTAGAAAAACAATCATGATTTTAGCCTTGTCAGATGAAGTCAGATATGCCCTATGCTTCAGTTATGGAATGCTACCTCTGAATATGGATTGACAAGTATCTTCCACAGACCTGTGATCTGTCGCTGTGTATAAGCTTGAATTCATAACTACCAGTCCTTGAAGCTCCCTTGCTTCCTGCACTGAACTGAAGTGGCTCCCAACTGAGGCATTCAAGGGAAAACTCACTGAAATATTTGAAACCACTGCCATGAACAAGAATGCTCTTCCTGTATGCTAGGATGTACATCCAGAGGGTTATCTCGTTAGTTGTATATGCCAGCATCCCGCAGGATCTTTTACCTTTTTTGGGTGTGAACTTCGAGATTCTGATGTAAGCTGCAGACCTCTTCCTCTTCCAGGCGGGTTGGAGGAGAAGGCTGTACTGGAGGGGAAGGCTGGGCTGGAGGAAAAGAGTGGGCAGGAGGGAAGGGTGGGCTGGAGGGAAAGGGTGGGCTGGAGGAAAATGGTGGGCAGGAGGGGAGAGAGGGAACCTGTGGTCTTCCTCAGGTTGCAAGAGAAAGAGAGCAGATGGGGAAGGATCAGTTACGTCTTCATCTCACATGCGGTAAATCAGTCCTCTACATAAGCCTTTATATAAGATAAGGTGAACATAGACCAGCTTCCTGTGGAGATGTAGCTATCTGCAGCTATCTGCTTAGGAACAAAAGGAAATGCAGTTTCTTGCATGATTCAGCTTCCAACTTAATGATTTTTTTCCGTTTTGGCTGTGAGTTGGGGTCCCGAGGCTTTATTTTTCCCTGTGCACTATATTGTATGTGAAAATTGTTGTTTGGGACCTAAAGTTGTTTACTTACTCCACCTGCATCCGTTAGCTCCATTTCCATTTGGAGTGGCTTCTGGAAGGCTGGAATTGAAATCCACCAGTGCCCATTTCAAGGTGTTCCCAACATTGCCTGGGAACAAGGAGCCCGGATACGCTTCCCTGTGGATGCAGGTCAGTCATCATAACGCACAGAGATAGCGTTGACCTCAGCCTGGAGCCATTGTCCTGAAAGGGGATTCTTCTCAGCTCGGGCCCGAGACTGATCCCTGAGAAGCGGCCGCTCCATCCCTGAACCCTTCCTGCTTATGTCTCCTTACTTCCTAGTGATCACGGCATTCAGGCTCAGAATGCCGCAGGCCTATCCCACTGGAAGCTGCCAAGGTGCCTCCTGCCACTCAGGACGCCCGGCACAGCAGCAGGATCAAGGGACCAGCAGGGAAGAGGCTGCAGTGATTTGGGGGAACAGCCCAAAAATCACCTGGAGCCTGGTGGCAGGTGGTCCCACCTCCTCCCCAATATTAGGTCCCAGAGAAAATGACAATATGAGCAGCTCATGTCACCATTATTAGCAGAGTCTTTTTATTCTTTCCTTAATTTTTTGCCATTAAATGGAGCTCTATAGGCCCATTTTCTTTTTTCTTTTTTTTTTTTTTTTAGACAGAGTCTTGTTCTGTTGCGCAGGCTGGAGTGCAGTGAAGCGATATTGGCTCACTACAAGCTCGGCCTCCCGGGTTCACGCCATTCTCCTGCCTCAGCCTCCCGAGTAGCTGGGACTACAGGGCCCCATCACCATGCATGGCTAATTTTTTGTATTTTTAGTAGAGATGGTGTTTCACTGTGTTAGCCAGGATGGTCTCGATCTCCTGACCTCGTGATCCACTTGCCTCAGCCTCCCAAAGTGCTGGGATTACAGGCATGAGCCACCCCACCAGGCCTATAGGCCCATTTTCTGCTTTTAATGCCACCAGTACATGAAATTCCAGAGCTGCTTCTGTGAAACATACTTTCATTTTCATTATTTTATTATTCATTACATTAATTCTAGTATTTTATTCTCTTTGTTTTTTTAAGAAGAACTTCAGCGAGAGAGGGGCTATCCCTGCTGCCTTGTGGCTGCAGAAGGAGAGAGAAGGAGCCTCTCCTAAAAAGGGTTTCATGAAAGCCCTGAGGCGAGATACTCACTTCAGAGGGTTCAGGACAAGGACACTCACTTTGTTCTGTGCGGTGTGGAGACACGGGTGAGCGTTCCTCAGTGACACCAACTGGTTCCCTCTTGTCCTCAGCTGCCAGTGCCCTGGGACATGTCATTTGGACAAAACCATTTTCCATGTCCTGCCATCCATTCCACGGAGGCAGGAGAAAAGGGTCTGGAGGCAGGAACATAAGGCCGATTCACCTTGACTTCCGAGAACGAAATCAAATGGAAACTCTTGCGGTATGACAAGAAATATCCTCTCCATTTACACAGGGCTTACACCGAGTACATGACTTTGTAATTTTACTTCATCCTCTTCATTTACGTAGGGTACACACCAAGTAACCAATGGAAACCTCGAGAGGGGATTTAAGCCCTAGAAACTTCAGTAACGGGCCCCCTGTGCTCAGGCGCTCTCACCCTGTGGAGCGTGCTTTCATTTTCCGTAAATGTCTGCTTTGCTGCTTCATTCTTTCCTTGCTCCATTTTTGCATTGCGTCCAATTCTTGGTTCAAGGCACCAACAACCTGGACACTTTCAACCAGTGACATTATCTTAATATCTTGTTTTAAAACTGAATTCTGTTTTTCATCTGTTCACCTAGTTTTTAGAAAATAACAATGAAATACCAATTGGAGCTTACCACAGCTTAATAGGAGGGTCACTATGAGCTATACAACAGGTTTGATGTTTAAAAGTTTGCAACATTTTTTATTGCTCTTTCATTTACAAACTACAGTAAACATTTAGTTTTTTATGTTTAATTATGAAATATATGACACCTAAGAGTCTATAAAATTTGGCTGGGCATGGTGGCTCATGTCTGTAAGCCCAGCACTTTCGGAGGCTGAGGCAGGTGGATCATTTGAGGTCAGGTGTTCAAGACCAGCCTGGCCAATGTGGTGAAACCCGTCTCTACTAAAAAAATACAAAAAGTTAGCTGAGCATCATGGCAGGCACCTGTGATCCCAGCTACTCGGGAGGCTGAGGTGGGAGAGTTGTTTGAACCCAGGAGATAGAAGTTGCAGCAAGCCGAGATCGTGCCATTAAACTCTAGCCTGGGCTACATGAGCAAAACTCCGCCTCAAAAGCAAACAAACAAACAAAACTGAATGCATAATCTGATAGATTAATAATTGTGCTGATGTCATCATGCATCAGCATCGAGTGTCTTGAAAGGCTACAATACGCCCTTCTTTGATCACCTGGGTCTCCCTTCTTCACCCAGACATAGGACTAATGTGTTAATGTTTGTCTTGCTTTTCATAAGTTATATCATTTCTCTGTATATTATTCAGCCATGTCATATGTTATAGTTTGTGAACTGTATATGGAATAGCAGTGTATTTTTCAGTAATTTCCTTTGTTCACTGTAATTTTTCATTGCTGATGCTTCTAACGGCAGTTCATTTTCACAGCTGTATCATATTCCACAATGTGACTATGCCAGCTTTTTTCCTTGATAGAGATGTATTTGGGTGGCTTTCAAGTGTTTTCTATGTCTACAATCACTGCCTAAATATTCTTGCCCCGTATGTGTCTCTTGGAGAAGGCAGTGCAAAGGCATTTCTGGGGCAGACATGCCTGAGAAGGCAAGTGTGAGGCCACAGAGGGGCGTGTCTAGCTTTTTATGAAATACAGTCTCTTAACGGGAGCAACAGCAGTGGATACTTTGCCAGCAGCTGATCTTTTCCACATTTTGGATTTTTGTGGCTCTGCTCAATTTGTTTCTTGAATTATTGGATGTATCCACAGTACTTTGTTTACTTATGTTTTGTAACTTTTTGCACAGGGACTTATCTTTCTTGGAATTTTAAGTGGGGAGATATTTTGAGGACAGGGTTGCATTGTTTCAGCAAAGATGTTCACTCACATGGGGTAGAGGTGAAGTTAGCAGCCGCCTGGTGCCACGTCGATTTGACCCATGCTCTCGAGGTCTTCCAGCATGAACTCCTGGAGGACTGTTTCTCATCGGTTCTCAGGGTCAGTGGTTTTCCCTCCACCCAGCACCAATGCAGGGACAGCTGCTCTCCTTGCTGCTCCTGCTCTGAGGTGGGCTTTTATTTTAAGTCTAAGATGTCAGATTTCTGACCTCATTTTGGAGAGACATCCGGTTTTGTTTCTGATGCCCCATCCTCTGTGCAACTGTCTAAACAGAAAAATAAATTCCACTTTGGTTCCCGCCAATTCCTTATCGACTGCTGTGGATTCCATCCTTCAATGCCAGCCCAGTAATGCACTTACAAAGATGCATTTTTGTAGGTTTTACCCAACATCTCAGTTGTTTTCGTTGGGAAAGCTATTTAGTGTCCCTTATGTTGAAAGTTGGAAGCGCCTGGCAACACTATAGGTGAGAGAGCTGCTCTTCCCCCTTTTCATCATCTTCACGCTGGGTCCAGGCCTTCTTCACTCTGTGATTAAGATGCCACAATGGGCCGGGCATGGTGGCTCATGCCTGTAATCTTAGCACTTTAGGAGGCCAAGGTGGGTGAATCACCCGAGGCCAGGGGTTCAAGACCAACCTTGCCAACATGGTGAAACTCCGTCTCTACTAAGAGTACCAAAAATTAGCCCGGCATGGCGGTGGGTGCCTGTAATCCCAGCTACTCTGGAAGCTGAGGCAGGAGAATCGCTTGAACCCAGGAAGTGGAGGTTGCAGTGAGCTGAGATCACGCCATTGCACTTCAGCCTGGGCAACAGAGTGAGACTCCATCTCAAAATAAATAAATAAACAAAAAAATAAATAGCTGCTATGGCCTCTGAGCTGCTTGCTCTGCCTCTGGCATCCATTCTCATGCCCCACATTAGCAGAGATGCACTCACACCCAGTGGGAAGGCAGGGCGACTGAAGGACTGTTATTATTAACAAGAAAGATAAAATAATTCTGAGGATAATGTATAATTCTGTTTCCTAGAAATATAAAAATGCTCTGATAAATTATTAGAATTAACAAAATTCAGTTTAGCACTCATGTTCCAAATGATCACCAACTTTAATATGCCAACAGTAGCAAGACTAAATAATAAGAGGGAGTGAGGGGGTTCACTCACAAGGGCCAGGCCTCTGCAGAGAGGGCAAGAAGGTCGACTCACTCTGCAGCTTCCTGGCCCATCATCGTTTTCCATGGTGAGAGGCTTATGGGGCCTGGCCCTCCCTCTCCTGCCTGGGGCCTCCAGCTTATTCTCAGGGCTGGGCAAGGAATAAGCCCCATTTAGCTCATTTCCTCACTTGACCTTCTTCTGGACTAGAAATGCATTTGCTTTCCGAGTGCTCATCAGGGAGCCGCACATAGAAGCCCTTGTTTTCTCCCCACTGCTGACTGATTCTGGGTTCGAAAATGCCCCCATTCCCCTGACTCCTTGGACACTGCATCTTTGGCTTTCACTCCAAGATTTTGATCTCAGTTAAGGATTCAGAAACTCTCTTTTTAAACTTTATTCTCAGATTGGTTTTCTAAAAGTCAGGCCAAAAAAAAAAAAAAAAAAAAAAGACACGTAAAGTGGGTGAGTCAAGTGTGAGTGTAAAGTTCCGAGGATGATGCCGAGCATACACGAACCTCTGTGAGGGCGGCGTCTGTGCTCAGGAGTCATGTTCATCCCAGAGCTTCCCAGGACACAGACCTAAACAAAAGAAAAAAAAGGAGGATAACAGAAGTAAATGCTAAGATTCTCCATAAAATCCCATTTTTTTGGTGAATGGGGTTTTCCCTTAATTTCTAGGCATTTGGCATCATGGAAATAGAACAGCAGCATCTTATACCTGCATGGCCGAGCTTTTTCAGGTGGGCAGAATAAACCAGGACAGTATACAGATCAGAGGGCAGGTTGGCAGGTGTGGATGACCACAGAGGATGTGGGATGATCCTAAGGGGCCTTTCTACCATGATGTGTATGGGATGCAGGGAGGGGACAGAGAAGCAGGCAGGGAGACAGGGGGCGGGGGAGAGTGGGAGAGAGAGAGAGAGAGAGAAAGGGGGAGATAGAGAGGGAGAAAGGGAGGGAGGGAGAGAGAGAGAGAGGGAGAGAGAGAGAAAGGCATGGATAGAGGGATGGAGGGAAGGACATAGAGAGGGAGAAAGAGAGAGGGAGAGAGAGAGGGAGAGAGGACCAATTCACCACTTTTGTCCAAAAAACAAGGCCAAAGGTCTGGAGCCCGAGCGTACCTTCTCTAAAGGGTTTTGGAGCATATTGTTTTTAATTCCCTTATTCCTGCAGCTCTTCTAGAATATGACCATCTTCTGACTGTTCTATTCTTTTCTTTCTTTTTTTCTTTTATTAAATACACTCCTACAATTTGAGCTTGTTTTCCTATCTTCTTAGCTATATCCTGGCAACATTCCAGGAATGAGTCTAATTTTATTGTTTTATTTATTTATTTAAACATTTTGCTTTTTCTTTAAGAAAGATTCTAGAAGTGGAATTTCTGGCCCATGGATGCAATTGTGAGGACATTTGTGAAGCTCTTGTCCAATGCCAGTCCAGAAGGCTGGTCCCGAGAAGGCTCCTTGAGAAAGAGGGGGTCTGCTGCACGGCTCCCGGTAGGCACCTGTGCCATTGATCTGGGTTGGCAGGATCCATGCTCCACAGGTGGCCTCACAGCCTGGGACCTGGGTGTCCTAGAAGAGCCCTGTGGTCCTACTTTGCCCCTCCTGCCACTGTTCCTTCTTCCCTGATGTCATTCTGCTTCTAGGAGGACTTCCTTTTGGTTCCTGTGACCTGGCCTTCTGTTTGATTCGTTACTGAGCAGTCTTAGTTCATTCAGGCTGCTAAGACAAAGTGCCATAGACTGGGAGGTTTATTTTATTTATAATTCATTTATTTATTTATTTATTTATTTATTTTGAAACGGAGCCTTGCTCTGTTGCCCAGGAAGGAGAGCAGTGCTGTGATCTCAGTTCACTGCAAGTTCCAAATCCCGAGTTCCAGTGATTTTCCTGCCTCAGCCTACCGAGTAGCTGGGACTACAGGTGCCCACAATAATACCTGGCATTTTCTGTCTTTTTTTGTATTATTAGTAGACATTTGGTTTCGTCATGTTGGCCAGGGTGGTCTCGATCTCTTGACCTCTTGATCCACTTGGCTTAGCCTTCCAAAGTGCTGTGATTACAGGCGTCAGCCACCGCACCTGGCCTAGACTGGGTGATTTATGAAAAACGGATACTGATTTCTCACAGGCTGGAGGCTGCAAGTCCAAGGTCAATGGAATGGCAGACTTAGCATCTAGCGAGGGCTGCTTTCTGCTTCATCGAAGGAACCATCTCACAACACCCTCCCATGGTTAAGGAGCAGGCCAGCTTACCGGGGTCTCTTTCACAAATCTCATTCTGGCTCCCAGAAGCCAGGGGGGTGGGCCGGGGGTGGCGGCTGGGAGCCCGATCACGGGGGGTGCCTGTACCCCTGGCGATGGGGCTCCCAGAAGCCAGGGGGGCGGGCCGGGGGTGGCGGCTGGGAGACCCATCGCGGGAGGTGCCGGCACCCCCGGCCATGGGGCTCCCAGAAGCCAGGGCGGCGGGTCGGGGGTGGCGGCTGGGAGCCCGATCGCGGGGCGTGCCTGACCCCCCGGCGATGGGGCTCCCAGAAGCCAGGGCGGCGGGTCGGGGGTGGCGGCTGGGAGCCCGATCGCGGGGAGTGCCTGACTCCCCCGCGATGGGGCTCCCAGAAGCCAGGGGGGCCGTCCGGGGGTGGCTCCTCGCAACCTGATCTGGATATTTGGAAGAGTATCACAAGGGGTTGTCCAGTGTCTGTGATACTGAGATTAATATCTGTCTCTCGGCCTTGGAATATTGAGAGGGATGAAACACGGTGAATGTCCACCCTGTGCCACATGGCGAGTAATATCGGCCTGTCCCCTCCATGGATATTAGGAACAATATCCCAGACTGGGTGTACGCCTCCTGCTGTACAGAGTGCAATATCATCCTCTCCCTCCCAGGATAGTAATTACAATATCACTGGGCGGGAGCACACAGCCTGCGAATTATTATCATCCTCTCCAACTCCGTATACTAGGAACTATATCTCAGAAAACTGTACCCTCAGTGCCATATTCGGACTGATAGCAAAGGCTTCTTCCGGGAATATTAGGAGCAATATTACCGCGTAGCTATCCATCCATTGCTGTAATTGGAGTCATGTGATACTCTACCCCCGTTTATATTAGGATCAGTGTCACGTGGTGAGTGTACACCTACTGCGATATTAAAACTAAAGTCCTGCTTTCCGACCCTGGATATTAAGAACAGCATCACAAGTAGGTTTACACTTCCTGTGGAATGAGGAATAATAATATGATTATTAATCATCAATGATCGATTTTAATAATTAGCAATGATACTAAAAATTCATAAGATACCATTATTAATTATGGATAATGATTTTCAATACATGATTATGCCTGCTTTCAATTAATTATTAATATTAATGTCATCAAATAATATTATTAGTTCCTAATACTAATCATTATTGTATTCCCAGCATCACTGCGTATTGATTTAAATCATATTAATTGCTCATATCATAATATTATTATTAATAGTGATATTACTAATCATTATGATTACAAATCGTTAACCTTTGAAACCAGTATTCATTTTTACTCTCTTTATAGTGATCATTAATATCAATAATTATTATTAATATTCATATAATTATGAATATTAATGAGTAATAGACTTGCTCCCGATGTAAACCCGGGAGAGGACGATGTTAATTTCTATATCACAGACGGTGTACACCCCCCGTGACAGAGTTTCCAACTTCTGCTTGGGAGAGGAGGATATGACAATCAGTGTCACTGGAAGTAGAAACAACGGTGGGATACTGTTCTGAATATTGAGGGAGGAAGAGGCTGATGTGACTCCTAATAGAGAGGGGGTTACTCCCTCTGAGGGTGTGCACACTGGGGGTGTACAATCGTCTGAGAAGGAGTTGAAAATTTTCCGATGGGGAGATGATATTACTCAGAATATGAGAAAGAGGCTTTGGGTCCACAAGGCTCCCAGAAGCCAGGGGGGCGGGCCGGGGGTGGCGGCTGGGAGCCCGATCGCGGGGGGTGCCTGCACCCCCGGCGATGGGGCTCCCAGAAGCCAGGGGGGCGGGCCGGGGGTGGCGGCTGGGAGCCCGATCGCGGGGGGTGCCTGCACCCCCGGCGATGGGGCTCCCAGAAGCCAGGGGGGCGGGCCGGGGGTGGCGGCTGGGAGCCCGATCGCGGGGGGTGCCTGCACCCCCGGCGATGGGGCTCCCAGAAGCCAGGGGGGCGGGCCGGGGGTGGCGGCTGGGAGCCCGATCGCGGGGGGTGCCTGCACCCCCGGCGATGGGGCTCCCAGAAGCCAGGGGGGCGGGCCGGGGGTGGCGGCTGGGAGCCCGATCGCGGGGGGTGCCTGCACCCCCGGCGATGGGGCTCCCAGAAGCCAGGGGGGCGGGCCGGGGGTGGCGGCTGGGAGCCCGATCGCGGGGGGTGCCTGCACCCCCGGCGATGGGGCTCCCAGAAGCCAGGGGGGCGGGCCGGGGGTGGCGGCTGGGAGCCCGATCGCGGGGGGTGCCTGCACCCCCGGCGATGGGGCTCCCAGAAGCCAGGGGGGCGGGCCGGGGGTGGCGGCTGGGAGCCCGATCGCGGGGGGTGCCTGCACCCCCGGCGATGGGGCTCCCAGAAGCCAGGGGGGCGGGCCGGGGGTGGCGGCTGGGAGCCCGATCGCGGGGGGTGCCTGCACCCCCGGCGATGGGGCTCCCAGAAGCCAGGGGGGCGGGCCGGGGTGGCGGCTGGGAGCCCGATCGGGGGGCGTGCCTGACCCCCCGGCGATGGGGCTCCCAGAAGCCAGGGGGGCGGGCCGGGGGTGGCGGCTGGGAGCCCGATCGCGGGGGGTGCCTGACCCCCCGGCGATGGGGCTCCCAGAAGCCAGGGGGGCGGGCCGGGGGTGGCGGCTGGGAGCCCGATCGCGGGGGGTGCCTGACCCCCCCGCGATGGTGCTCCCAGAAGCCAGGGGGGCCGTCCGGGGGTGGCTCCTGGCAACCTGATCTGGATATTTGGGAGAGTAACACAAGGGGTTTTCCAGTGTCTGTAATTCTGAGATTAATATCTGTCTCTCGGCCTTGGAATATTGAGAAGGATGAAACAGGGTGAATGTCCACCCTGTGCCACATTGCGAGTAATATCAGCCTGTCCCCTCCATGGGTATTAGGAACAATATCCCAGACTGGGTGTACGCCTCCTGCTGTACAGAGTGCAATATCATCCTCTCCCTCCCAGGATAGTAATTACAATATCACTGGGCGGGAGCACACAGCCTGTGAATTATTATCATCCTCTCCAACTCCGTATACTAGGAACTATATCTCAGAAAAACTGTCCCCTCAGTGCCATATTCGGACTAATAGCAAAGGCTTCTTCCGGGAATATTAGGAGCAATATTACCGCGTAGCTATCCATCCATTGCTATAATTGGAGTCATGTGATACTCTACCCCCGTTCATATTAGGATCAGTGTCACGTGGTGAGTGTACACCTACTGCGATATTAAAACTAAAGTCCTGCTTTCCGACCCTGGTTATTAAGAACAGCATCACAAGTAGGTTTACACTTCCTGTGGAATGAGGAATAATAATATGATTATTACTCATCAATGATCGATTTTAATAATTATCAATGATACTAAAAATTCATAAGATACCATTATTAATTATGGATAATGATTTTCAATACATGATTATGCCTGCTTTCAACTAATTATTAATATTAATGTCATCAAATAATATTATTAGTTCCTAATACTAATCATTATTGTATTCCCAGCATCACTGGGTATTGATTTAAGTCACATTAATTGCTAATATCATAATACTATTATTAATAGTGATATTACTAATAATTATGATTACAAATGGTTAACCTTTTAAACCAGTATTCATTTTTACTCTCTTTATTGTGATCATTAATATCAATAATTATTATTAATATTAATATAATTATGAATATTAATGATTAATAGACTTGCTCCTGATGTAAACCCGGGAGAGGACGATGTTAATTTCTATATCACAACGGTGTACACACCACGTGACAGAGTTTCCAACTTCTGCTTGGGAGAGGAGGATATGACAATCAGTTTCACTGGAAGTAGAAACAACGGTGGGATACTGTTCTGAATATTCAGGGAGGAAGAGGCTGATGTGACTCCTAATACAGAGGGGGTTACTCCCTCTGAGGGTGTGCACACTGGGGGTGTACAATCGTCTGAGAAGGAGTTGAAAATTTTCCGATGGGGAGATGATGTTACTCAGAATATGAGAAAGCGGCTGGGGGTCCACAATGCTCCCAGAAGCCAGGGGGGCGGGCCGGGGGTGGCGGCTGGGAGCCCGATCGCGGGGGGTGCCTGCACCCCCGGCGATGGGGCTCCCAGAAGCCAGGGGGGCGGGCCGGGGGTGGCGGCTGGGAGCCCGATCGCGGGGGGTGCCTGCACCCCCGGCGATGGGGCTCCCAGAAGCCAGGGGGGCGGGCCGGGGGTGGCGGCTGGGAGCCCGATCGCGGGGGGTGCCTGCACCCCCGGCGATGGGGCTCCCAGAAGCCAGGGGGGCGGGCCGGGGCTGGCGGCTGGGAGCCCGATCGCCGGGGGTGCCTGCACCCCCGGCGATGGGGCTCCCAGAAGCCAGGGGGGCGGGCCGGGGTTGGCGGCTGGGAGCCCGATCGCGGGGGGTGCCTGCACCCCCGGCGATGGGGCTCCCAGAAGCAAGGGGGGCTGGCCGGGGGTGGCGGCTGGGAGCGCGATCGCGGGGGGTGCCTGCATCCCCGGCGATGGGGCACCCAGAAGCCAGGGGGGCCGTCCGGGGTTGGCTCCTGGCAACCTGATCTGGATATTTGGAAGATTATCACAAGGGGTTGTCCAGTGTCTGTGATACTGAGATTAATATCTGTCTCTCGGCCTTCTAATATTGAGAAGGATGAAAGAGGGTGAATGTCCACCCTGTGCCACATTGCGAGTAATATCAGCCTGTCCCCTCCATGGATATTAGGAACAACATCCCAGACTGGGTGTACGCCTCCTGCTGTACAGAGTGCAATATCATCCTCTCCCTCCCAGGATAGTAGTTAAGAACAGCATCAAAAGTAGGTTTACACCTCCTGTGGAATGAGGAATAATAATATGATTATTAATCATCAATGATCGATTTTAATAATTATCAATGACACTAAAAATTCATAAGATACCATTATTAATTATGGATAATGATTTTCAATACATGATTATGCCTGCTTTCAATTAATTATTAATATTAATGTCATCAAATAATATTATTAGTTCCTAATACTAAATATTAGGATAATTAGCCCGCGATCGGGCTCCCAGCCGCCACCCCCGGCCCGCCCCCCTGGCTTCTGGGAGCCAGAATGAGATTTGTAAAAGAGACCCCCTTAAGCTGGCTTGCTCCTTAACCATGGGAGGGTGTTGTGAGATGGTTCCTTCGATGAAACAGAAAGCAGCCCTCGCTAGATGCTAAGTCTGCCACTCCATTGACCTTGGACTTGAAGCCTCCAGACTGTGAGAAATCAGTATCCGTTGTTCATAAGTCACCCAGTCTAGGCCAGGTGCGGTGGCTCACGCCTGTAATCACAGCACTTTGGAAGGCTAAGCCAAGTGGATCAAGAGGTCAAGAGATCGAGACCACCCTGGCCAACATGATGAAACCAAATGTCTACTAAAAATACAAAAAAAGAGAGAAAATGCCAGGTATTGTTTTGGGCACCTGTAGTCTCAGCTACTCGGGAGGCTGAGGCAGGAAAATCACTGGAACTCGGGAGTTGGAACTTGCAGTGAACTGAGATCACAGCACTGCTCTCCAGCCTGGGCAACAGAGCAAGGCTCCATTTCAAAATAAATAAATAAATAAATAAATAATAAATAAAATAAACCTCCCAGTCTATGGCACTTTGTCATAGCAGCCTGAATGAACTAAGACTGCTCAGTAACGAATCAAACAGAAGGCCAGGTCACAGGAACCAAAAGGAAGTCCTCCTAGAAGCAGAATGACATTAGGGAAGAAGGAACAGTGGCAGGAGGGGCAAAGTAGGACCTCAGGGCTGTTCTAGGACACCCAGGTCCCAGGCTGTGAGGCCACCTTTGGAGCTTGGCATCCTGCCAACCCAGATCAATGGCACAGGTGCCTACCGGGAGCTGTGCAGCAGACCCCCTCTTCCTCAAGGAGCCTTCTCGGGACCAGCCTTCTGGACTGGCATTGGACAAGAGCTTCACAAATGTCCTCACAATTGCATCCATGGGCAAGAAATTCCACTTCTAGAATCTTTCTTAAAGAAAAAGCAAAATGTTTAAATAAATAAATAAAACAATAAAATTAGACTCATTCCTGGAATGTTGCCAGGATATAGCTTACAAGATAGGAAAACAAGCTCAAATTATAGGAGTGTATTTAATAAAAGAATAAAAGAAAGAAAAGAATAGAACAGTCAGAAGATGGTCATATTCTAGAAGAGCTGCAGGAATAAGGGAATTAAATACAATATGCTCCAAAACCCTTTAGAGAAGGTACGCTCCGGCTCCAGACATTTGGCCTGGTTTTTTGGACAAAAGTGGTGAATTGGTCCTCTCTCCCTCTCTCTCTCCCTCTCTCTCTTTCTCCCTCTCTATGTCCTTCCCTCCATCCCTCTATCCATCCCTTTCTCTCTCTCTCCCTCTCTCTGCTTCTGCCTCCCTCCCTTTCTCCCTCTCTATCTCCCCCTTTCTCTCTCTCTCTCTCTCCCACTCTCCCCCGGCCCCTGTCTCCCTGCCTGCTTCTCTGTCCCCTCCCTGCATCCCATACACTTCGTGGTAGAAAGGCCCCTTAGGATCATCCCACATCCTCTGTGGCCATCCACACCTGCCAACCTGCCCTCTGATCTGTATACTGTCCTGGTTTATTCTGCCCACCTGAAAAAGCTCGGCCATGCAGGTAGAAGATGCTGCTGTTCTATTTCCATGATGCCAAATGCCTAGAAATTAAGGGGAAACCCCATTCACCAAAAAAATGGGATTTTATGGAGAATCTTAGCATTTACTTCTGTTATCCTCCTTTTTTTTCTTCTGTTTAGGTCTGTGTCCTGGGAAGCTCTGGGATGAACATGACTCCTGAGCACAGACGCTGCCCTGACAGAGGTTCGTGTATGCTCGGCTTCATCCTCGGAACTTTACACTCACACTTGACTCACCCACTTTACGTGTCTTTTTTTTTTTTTTTTGGCCTGACTTTTAGAAAACCAATCTGAGAATAAAGTTTAAAAAGAGAGTTTCTGAATCCTTAACTGAAGTCAAAATCTTGGAATGAAAGCCAAAGATGCAGTGTCCAAGGAGTCAGGGGAATGGGGGCATTTTCGAACCCAGAATCAGTCAGCAGTGGGGAGAAAACAAGGGCTTCTATGTGCGGCTCCCTGATGAGCACTCGGAAAGCAAATGCGTTTCAGTCCAGAAGAAGGTCAAGTGAGGAAATGACCTAAATGGGGCTTATTCCTTGCCCAGCCCTGAGAATAGGCTGGAGGCCCCAGGCGGGAGAGGGAGGGCCAGGCCCCATAAGCCTCTCACCATGGAAAACGATGATGGGCCAGGAAGCTGCAGAGTGAGTCGACCTTCTTGCCCTCTCTGCAGAGGCCTGGCCCTTGTGAGTGAACCCCCTCACTCCCTCTTATTATTTAGTCTGGCTACTGTTGGCATATTACAGTTGGTGATCATTTGGAACATGAGTGCTAAACTGAATTTTGTTAATTCTAATAATTTATCAGAGCATTTTTATATTTCTAGGAAACAGAATTATACATTATCCTCAGAATTATTTTATCTTTCTCGTTAATAATAACAGCCCTTCAGTCGCCCTGCCTTCCCACTGGGTGTGAGTGCATCTCTGCTAATGTGGGGCATGAGAATGGATGCCAGAGGCAGAGCAAGCAGCTCAGAGGCCATAGCAGCTATTTATTTTTTTGTTTATTTATTTATTTCTTTTGAGATGGAGTCTCACTCTGTTGCCCAGGCTGAAGTGCAATGGCGTGATCTCAGCTCACTGCAACCTCCACTTCCTGGGTTCAAGCGATTCTCCTGCCTCAGCTTCCAGAGTAGCTGGGATTACAGGCACCCACCACCATGCCAGGCTAATTTTTGGTACTCTTAGTAGAGACGGAGTTTCACCATGTTGGCAAGGTTGGTCTTGAACCCCTGGCCTCGGGTGATTCACCCACCTTGGCCTCCTAAAGTGCTGAGATTACAGGCATGAGCCACCATGCCCGGCCCATTGTGGCATCTTAATCACAGAGTGAAGACGGCCTGGACCCAGCGTGAAGATGATGAAAAGGGGGAAGAGCAGCTCTCTCACCTATAGTGTTGCCAGGCGCTTCCAACTTTCAACATAAGGGACACTAAATAGCTTTCCCAACGAAAACAACTGAGATGTTGGGTAAAACCTACAAAAATGCATCTTTGTAAGTGCATTACTGGGCTGGCATTGAAGGATGGAATCCACAGCAGTCGATAAGGAATTGGCGGGAACCAAAGTGGAATTTATTTTTCTGTTTAGACAGTTGCACAGAGGATGGGGCATCAGAAACAAAACCGGATGTCTCTCCAAAATGAGGTCAGAAATCTGACATCTTAGACTTAAAATAAAAGCCCACCTCAGAGCAGGAGCAGCAAGGAGAGCAGCTGTCCCTGCATTGGTGCTGGGTGGAGGGAAAACCACTGACCCTGAGAACCGATGAGAAACAGTCCTCCAGGAGTTCATGCTGGAAGACCTCGAGAGCATGGGTCAAATCGACGTGGCACCAGGCGGCTGCTAACTTCACCTCTACCCCATGTGAGTGAACATCTTTGCTGAAACAATGCAACCCTGTCCTCAAAATATCTCCCCACTTAAAATTCCAAGAAAGATAAGTCCCTGTGCAAAAAGTTACAAAACATAAGTAAACAAAGTACTGTGGATACATCCAATAAATCAAGAAACAAATTGAGCAGAGCCACAAAAATCCAAAATGTGGAAAAGATCAACTGCTGGCAAAGTATCCACTGCTGTAGCTCCCGTTAAGAGACTGTATTTCATAAAAAGCTAGACACGCCCCTCTGTGGCCTCACACTTGCCTTCTCAGGCATGTCTGCCCCAGAAATGCCTTTGCACTGCCTTCTCCAAGAGACACATACGGGGCAAGAATATTTAGGCAGTGATTGTAGACATAGAAAACACTTGAAAGCCACCCAAATACATCTCTATCAAGGAAAAAAGCTGGCATAGTCACATTGTGGAATATGATACAGCTGTGAAAATGAACTGCCGTTAGAAGCATCAGCAATGAAAAATTACAGTGAACAAAGGAAATTACTGAAAAATACACTGCTATTCCATATACAGTTCACAAACTATAACATATGACATGGCTGAATAATATACAGAGAAATGATATAACTTATGAAAAGCAAGGCAAACATTAACACATTAGTCCTATGTCTGGGTGAAGAAGGGAGACCCAGGTGATCAAAGAAGGGCGTATTGTAGCCTTTCAAGACACTCGATGCTAATGCATGATGACATCAGCGCAATTATTAATCTATCAGATTATGCATTCAGTTTTGTTTGTTTGTTTGCTTTTGAGGCGGAGTTTTGCTCATGTAGCCCAGGCTAGAGTGTAATGGTACAATCTCGGCTCGCTGCAACTTCTATCTCCTGGGTTCAAACAACTCTCCCACCTCAGCCTCCCGAGTAGCTGGGATCACAGGTGCCTGCCATGATGCTCAGCTAACTTTTTGTATTTTTTTAGTAGAGACGGGTTTCACCACATTGGCCAGGCTGGTCTTGAACACCTGACCTCAAATGATCCACCCGCCTCAGCCTCCGAAAGTGCTGGGCTTACAGACATGAGCCACCATGCCCAGCCAAATTTTATAGACTCTTAGGTGTCATATATTTCATAATTAAACATATAAAACTAAATGTTTACTGTAGTTTGTAAATGAAAGAGCAATAAAAAATGTTGCAAACTTTTAAACATCAAACCTGTTGTATAGCTCATAGTGACCCTCCTATTAAGCTGTGGTAAGCTCCAATTGGTATTTCATTGTTATTTTCTAAAAACTAGGTGAACAGATGAAAAACAGAATTCAGTTTTAAAACAAGATATTAAGATAATGTTACTGGTTGAAAGTGTCCAGGTTGTTGGTGCCTTGAACCAAGAATTGGACGCAATGCAAAAATGGAGCAAGGAAAGAATGAAGCAGCAAAGCAGACATTTACGGAAAATGAAAGCACGCTCCACAGGGTGAGAGCGCCTGAGCACAGGGGGCCCGTTACTGAAGTTTCTAGGGCTTAAATCCCCTCTCGAGGTTTCCATTGGTTACTTGGTGTGTACCCTATGTAAATGAAGAGGATGAAGTAAAATTACAAAGTCATGTACTCGGTGTAAGCCCTGTGTAAATGGAGAGGATATTTCTTGTCATACCCCAAGAGTTTCCATTTCATTTCATTCTCGGAAGTCAAGGTGAATCGGCCTTATGTTCCTGCCTCCAGACCCTTTTCTCCTGCCTCCGTGGAATGGATGGCAGGACATGGAAAATGGTTTTGTCCAAATGACATGTCCCAGGGCACTGGCAGCTGAGGACAAGAGGGAACCAGTTGGTGTCACTGAGGAACGCTCACCCGTGTCTCCACACCGCACAGAACAAAGTGAGTGTCCTTGTCCTGAACCCTCTGAAGTGAGTATCTCGCCTCAGGGCTTTCATGAAACCCTTTTTAGGAGAGGCTCCTTCTCTCTCCTTCTGCAGCCACAAGGCAGCAGGGATAGCCCCTCTCTCGCTGAAGTTCTTCTTAAAAAAACAAAGAGAATAAAATACTAGAATTAATGTAATGAATAATAAAATAATGAAAATGAAAGTATGTTTTACAGAAGCAGCTCTGGAATTTCATGTATTGGTGGCATTAAAAGCAGAAAATGGGCCTATAGGCCTGGCGGGATGGCTCATGCCTGTAATCCCAGCACTTTGGGAGGCTGAGGCAGGTGGATCACGAGGTCAGGAGATCGAGACCATCCTGGCTAACACAGTGAAACACCGTCTCTACTAAAAATACAAAAAGTTAGCCATGCATGATGACGGGGCCCTGTAGTCCCAGCTACTCGGGAGGCTGAGGCAGGAGAATGGCGTGAACCCGGGAGGCGGAGCTTGTAGTGAGCCAATATCACTTCACTGCACTCCAGCCTGGGCAACAGAAAAAGACTCTGTCTAAAAAAAAAAAAAAGAAAAAAGAAAATGGGCCTATAGAGCTCCATTTAATGGCAAAAAATTAAGGAAAGAATAAAAAGACTCTGCTAATAATGGTGACGTGAGCTGCTCATATTGTCATTTTCTCTGGGACATAATATTGGGGAGGAGGTGGGACCACCTGCCACCAGGTTCCAGGTGATTTTTGGGCTGTTCCCCCAAATCACTGCAGCCTCTTCCCTGCTGGTCCCTTGATCCTGCTGCTGTGCCGGGCGTCCTGAGTGGCAGGAGGCACCTCGGCAGCTTCCAGTGGGATAGGCCTGCGGCATTCTGAGCCTGAATGCCGTGATCACTAGGAAGTAAGGCGACATAAGCAGGAAGGGTTCAGGGATGGAGCAGCCGCTTCTCAGGGATCAGTCTCGGGCCCGAGCTGAGAAGAATCCCCTTTCAGGACGATGGCTCCAGGCTGAGGTCAACGCTGTTTCTGTGCGTTATGATGACTGACCTGCATCCACAGGGAAGCATATCCGGGCTCCTTGTTCCCAGGCAATGTTGGGAACACCTTGAAATGGGCACTGGTGGATTTCAATTCCAGCCTTCCAGAAGCCACTCCAAATGGAAATGGAGCTAACGGATGCAGGTGGAGTAAGTAAACAACTTTAGGTCCCAAACAACAATTTTCACATACAATATAGTGCACAGGGAAAAATAAAGCCTCGGGACCCCAACTCACAGCCAAAACGGAAAAAAATCATTAAGTTGGAAGCTGAATCATGCAAGAAACTGCATTTCCTTTTGTTCCTAAGCAGATAGCTGCAGATAGCTACATCTCCACAGGAAGCTGGTCTATGTTCACCTTATCTTATATAAAGGCTTATGTAGAGGACTGATTTACCGCATGTGAGATGAAGACGTAACTGATCCTTCCCCATCTGCTCTCTTTCTCTTGCAACCTGAGGAAGACCACAGGTTCCCTCTCTCCCCTCCTGCCCACCATTTTCCTCCAGCCCACACTTCCCCTCCAGCCCACCCTTCCCTCCTGCCCACTCTTGTCCTCCAGCCCAGCCTTCCCCTCCAGCCCAGCCTTCTCCTCCAGCCCGCCTGGAAGAGGAAGAGGTCTGCAGCTTACATCAGAATCTCGAAGTTGACACCCAAAAAAGGTAAAAGATCCTGCGGGATGCTGGCATATACAACTAATGAGATAACGCTCTGGGTGTACGTCCTAGCATACAGGAAGAGCATTCTTGTTCATGGCGGTGGTTTCAAATATTTCAGTGAGTTTTCCCTTGAATGCCTCAGTCGGGAGCCACTTCAGTTCAGCGCAGGCAGCAAGGGAGCTTCAAGGACTGGTAGTTATGAATTCAAGCTTATACACAGTGACAGATCACAGGTCTGTGGAAGATACTTGTCAATCAATATTCAGAGGTAGCATTCCATAACTGAAGCATAGGGCGTATCTGACTTCATCTGACAAGGCTAAAATCATGATTGTTTTTCTAACTGGGAAATTTATGTAACTTATTTGCCAATAAACAACCATCTCTCTCTCCCCATTTTCTGACATAACACTAGTCGTTAGAGAAATGTTCCGATGATGTTCATGAAAGAACAAACCAATGTCTTCCGCTTTAATACCACGTATTTCACACATATGACTCTTGCTGCTTCCATGTGACACTAAAAATATCGGGAGTGCCAGGAAGTCTCTTTAATCATCGTTCTCCAATGTGCTCAGGAGATGAAGTCATTCTGTGAAGTGGACTTCAGTTGACACCACTGAGAAAATGTCCTAGAGAAAGTAAAACTTGTAGTGGCCTCATACTTTACAGAAATAATTCAACTTCTTTCTTTCATTTCTTTCCGGTTTTTGGACATTAATTTTAATTGGTTCAGGGCAACCTGTTTCTGCATCAAAGTCTTGGGAAGCTTCCATCTGTTTTTAAACTATACTAATATTATATTATATTATATTATACTATTTATTTATTTAGAAATAGAGTCTCACTGTGTCACTCAGGCCAAAGTGTAGTAGTATGATCACGGCTCACTGCAGTCTCAACCTCCCAGGCTCGAGCCAATCCTCAGGCCTCCACCACCTGAGTAGCTGGGACTACAGGTGTGCCACCATGTCCTGCTAACGTTTTATTTTTATTTTTTGTAGAGACAGGATCTCGTTATGTGGCCAAAGCAGGTCTCAAACTCCTGGTCTCAAGCAATCCTTGTGTCAGCCTCCTAAAGTGCTGAGATTATAGACATGAGCCATGGCACGCAGCTGATTTATTATTTTATTTTCTCAGAACTCTATACAACCTGATTCTTAATACATAAGGAAAGAGAAGCCAGTCAAAAGTGGAAGTAGTTGCACACAATGAAAGTGTCATTTGGCACTTAGACAAGAGAGGCGGATTATAAAAATAAAAGATCTACATATTGCAATTGGCTGTGGCCTTGGACTCCAGCACTTTTTATTTTTATTTTTTTAGGAGATAGTGTCTCACTCTCTTACTCAAGCTGGAGTGCAGTGATATAATCATAGCTCACTGTTATCTCAAACTCCTGAGTTCAAGTGATCCTCCTGCCTCGACCTCCCAAGTACCTGGGACTACAGATGTGCCATCGCTCCAGGCAATTTTTTTTTTTTGAATTTTTGTAGAGACGAGGTCTCCCTGTGTTGCCCAGGCTAGTCTCAAACATGTGACCTCAAGCAATCGTTCCACCTTGGCCTCTAAAGCGCTGGGGTTATAGGTGTGAGTCACTGTACCCGGCCAAGAAACCAACCCCACCTGTTTTCTATATAAAGTTTAGCATCTAGATACGAAGCAAAATAAGTTTTAAAGATCAAGGAGTCTGAAGGGAAGCTGCTGGGAGGGGAATGGGCTCAAGGCAGCGTTTTCTGGTCTACAGTTTTGCTTATTCTTGGACTTTCCAAAGTCCTGAAAGAAGCAGAAGGAAAGTGAGAAGAGAGGAAGAGGCAGGAGGAAAGGAGGAGGGCTGCGCCTCTGCGGTTGCAGATTAGCCCAAGCCGGCTCAGTGGCTGGGAAGGAAGGGAGGAAACCCCCAAGGCCGAAGGTGGAGTCAGAGTCCTGGGTCCAGCAGAGACTGGACAGGAGGAGGGTGCCGGGAGCCAAAGACCTTCCTGCTAGCACTGCAACCTCTTAAACTGCTTAGGCTTTTATCTAAATTTGATATGTCTGCATTTTGTAGACCTCCAAACCAAGTCACTCAGGGTAACCTAGACAGGAAGGGGAGGATGATAGGAGAAGGTGCCCCACCTGATGATGCCCTTCTGGCTTTTATCCATTCCTGGGAATGACTCTTTGTCCAACTCGGGGGATGCCCCTATGGGAGAATACAGTGGCGTGGACCAGCAGTGGAGAATTCCAAGTCCAAAAAACGATTGGCATTTTCAAGGAAAGTAAGAAATCATCCTGCATATATGAAATATTGGGAAAAAGGTTGTTACTAATAATTCTCAAGCGACCACTCTGGTGAGACTAGGTTTCTCTGGGAATGTGTGGAGCAGGGTGTATGTACCGAGTGAGCACCTCCCACCCTTCAGACTCCTTCAGCTCCTGTCTACTGTAGCAGTCAGAGGGCAACTCCTGTCCTCATCTCCTGAGCGACCCACTCACTCATTCACTCACTCATTCATTCACTCGTTAACTCATTCACTCACTCACTCATTCACTCATTCACTCCTTCACTCGCTCACTCACTCATTCACTCACCCTTTTACTCACTTGCTCATTCATTTACTCATTCACTCACTCATTCACTGACCCATTCACTCACTCACTCACTCATTCACTCACCCATTCACTCACTCATTCATTCCCTCATTCACTCACTCAGTCATTCCCTAACTCACCCTTTCACTCACTCACTCATTCACTCACTTATTCACTCACTCATTCATTTCCTCATTCATTCACTCAATCATTCACTCACTCAAATCATTCACTCATTCACTCACTCATTCACCTCTTCACTCACTCATTCACTCATCCTTTACTCACACACTCACTCATTTATTGACTCATTCACTCACTCACTCGTTCATTCACTCACTTCTTCACTCCCTCATTCACTTGTTCGCTCACTGACTCATTCACTCACTCTTTCCCTCACCCATTCACTCACTCACCCACTCATCTGTTCACTCACTCATTCACCCACTCACCCATTCACTAAGTCACTCATTCATTCACTCACTCACTCATTCATTCACTCACTCACTCACTCATCACTCATTTATTCCCTCGGTCACTCACTCATTCACTCACTTATTCACTTGCTTATTCACTCACTCATTCACTAAGACGCTCATTCATTCACTTACTCACTTATTCACTCACCCATTCACTCACTCACTCATTCACTCATTGACTCCCTTGGCAATTCATTCACTCACTCACGGTCACTCATTCAGTCATTTACCCACTCACTCACTCATTTTTCCTTCCCTCATCCACTCACTCACTCATTCACTGACTGACTCACTCACTCACCCATTCACTCATTTACTCACTCATTTACTCCTTCACTCACTCACTCACTCCCTCCTTCATTCATTCATTCAGCAGCACCCATGACAGGTTCACTCTGTCCTGGGCTCTGCTGTTGCCCTGGGACTGCAGCAGGGAATAGTGAAAGATCTCTGAATCCACAGCATTCAGAGTTCAGCCGGGGGACCTTTCGAGAAGCCCAGCAGATAGTTGAAATGCCCCACGTGTGACACTGACGAGGATGTTTTAAGAGCAGCAGGGAGGGAACAGGAGTGTGCATGGAGCCCAAAATTTCTAAGAGGGTGATCTGGGGAGGCCTCACCGTGCAGGAGACCTTGCAGGACAGACCTGTGGAAAGTGGGCAGAGTCGGTAGGGAGAGGAGGGCCTGGGTTGAGGAAAGAGCAGGCTGGGCCTGAGGTTGTCGGGTGCCTGCATGGGCCTCTGGGCAGCACCAGGATCTGAAGGGACCGGAGGACAGGCCAGTGTGGCTTGTGTGGGGTCTGTGACTCCGAGTCAGCAGAGAAGATGCCTGAATTACATCCTGATAGGTGCACCCTGACTTTGAAGCTGAGGACACCCGAGACGTGGAGGTGGGGTGGAGGTTGGGGCAGAGCAGGGGATGAGGAGGGAGCCTGTTCCGGTCCAGGTCAAAGGTGGTGGCCTGGCCCCAGTGGCTCCAGATGAAATGAAGAGCCAATAGGGACTTTCCTGAAGGACTTAGATGCCAGGGTGGAAGAGCACTGCAAGGCTTCAGCCTGAGCCCCTGGGAGGATGGAGTCACCAGGAGCTGAGGTGAGGAAGACTGAGCGATGGGGGGTTGTGTGGGGGGTGCAGAGGCCTGAGCTCAGTTTGGCCCCTGCAGATTTGAGATGCCCACTCCATGCACAGGCCGAGACAGCAGAGAAGGGGAAGAGGCTACAGCTCAGGTAGCCCTGGAATGTGCAGCCCCACATGCTGGGGCACTGGGTCATGGTGTCCTCATGGCTGGGAGCTGCTTCCCTCCTGGGATGCCAGAACTCCTTTAGGGCACATTGGCAACTCCTGTGCTCACCACTGAGGGGAAGTGGGAAGGGCAGCTGTCCCTATGCATGTTCTCCTTCAACTTGTCCTAGGCAGGTCCCAGGCAGCACCACCCTCCCAAGTGGCTCCCCTTGGCCGCTGTCCCTAGTGTTCACAGCCAGACCCTAGAAGAGGGCTGGACTCAGCGGCTCACTTCTGATGAATAGAACCAGGCAAAAGAGATGGCGGTCTCTCCTGAGATTGGATTGGGAGGAGCTGAGGTTCTGTCCACTGGAACTCTCTCCCTGGCTCTTGGTAGGTGCTAGTTCTGGCAAAGCCAGGCACCCGCCCAGGGCAGAGGGCAACCTGAAGCTGATGCCACAGAGAGACTGGGGCCTTCAGTCCAACAGCCTGCAAGCAACAGAATCCTGCCAGCAACACAGAAGTGAGCATGGAAGCAGCTCCTCCCCTGATGAGCCTGAGCCTTCAGAAGACACAGCAGCCCTAGGCAGACACCTACTGCAGCCCTGGAGAGCCCCTGGGGCAGAGGGCCCAGTGAAGCCTGCCTGAACTCCTGGCCCAAGGAGTAATCATTCCTGGGGTATAAGTGTGTGCTGGTGTGGGCCTTTGGAGTAATCTGTCAAGGGACAATAAAGAACAAGCACACGCCTCAGGTCCTACTGGGTGGAAGCTGTACGGTCAGCACGGCATGTAATATCTTCCTCTTGAATTAGAAGATTCATTGCTAAGGCCAAAGTTAAAAAAAAAAACAAAACAAAACAAAACAAACAACAAAAAAAAAACCTCTAGTTGTAGCAACATTGAAATACATGACTTTCCAAAAAAAAAAAAAAAAAAAAAAAGCCATAGCTATTCTTTTCCATCTTTGCTACAGGTATATATTAATATATGTTAATTCCCTGACTGACTGAGCAATGGGCCAAACTCATAAGAACAGATGTGTGAGGACCGTCAGTGACCACCCTGACCCCAGCCCTTATACACAGACAAACTTTTGAATATAATCCGTAACCTTGGGGGTCTTGACACTCTAAATTTTATTGTTTTTCATTAACTATTTCTATTCCCTAAACAATACCTGTTCATCGCAGAGAAAAATGGCATTGCCTATACTAAGCAAAAGAAAGGAAATAAAATGCTCAGAAACATTTACATATGTATGCAGACTCACACACACACACACACACACACACACACACACACACGCACGCACTCACGCACAGGCTCGCACTGCGTCTAGGCCTGCCTTTTCACTTATTTGTATGTCCTGAACATATTTCCATGTCAGTAGACACATATCTTTGTAGCGGTAACAGCAACTAAATATTATTGCAGCGCATATTTTTACCATCATTTATTTAACTCATCATGTTTGAACTGTTAGGTTGTATCTATCATTTTCTGTATTACAGACAATTTGATGACAAATGACCAATCCCCTAATGTTCAATATAAAAATATCAATTGTATAAGGAGATAACGGGTATTTGGCTAAAATAAAATTCAGTGTGGCCCACCTTCTCCACATGTAACATGCTCTAAAAAGGCATGAATAATTAAATTAGCCCTTCTATTCTCCAGCACAGATCCTGAGCCCAACTGTGGGTGCAGGTGCTTAGAGCCTCGGTCTGCTCTTCTGCCCGCCAGAAGGCAAAGGCCACTCAACTGTCACCTTAAGACAGCCAGGATTCGCCTCTCCCTTTTAATTAATAGAATAATGCTCAGGTTCACTGCATGAGAGCAGCGCTCTCTGACTTTGCATTCATCAGGATAACCTAGGTGGTTTGTTTAAAAATACACATTTCCTGGCTGAGCTCCCAGAAACTGGACTTCAGTGGTTTAATGGGGGTGTGCATAGGACAGGTGATTCTGAGGACCACGAGGGGTTAGGAATTTCGCCGTTAATTCTGGCCAAGGGAGAGATTAGACCATCCAGCATTGTCTGCAGCATATATATTTTTTTCCTCTTTTGCAATGAATATTTGATGCTCAGCGGGATGAGCCCCAGGATGAGGCACACATCCAAGAAAAATCCATGCCTCTCCATCTTTTCCCCAGGATTGCCCTTTGGTGAGACTCTCCTTTGCGATTGCTTCACTTTCCCGGGTTCATAGAACAAACCTCTTCTTAGTCTCTTTTGTTGTTTCCTATCTGTTCAACAAACACCCACTGCGCAGGACCATCCTCCGGAAAGCCCTCGAGTGGGGCCGTTTGGGAGCCCTTCTTCGTGGGGTGAGCACTGAAGGAACCGGGATCCCATAAGCCCGTGCTTTTGTAGGGGCTGCTCCCTGTCCCATCGCAGGTAACTGGCACCAGGCTGTTAAGCTGTGGATGGGCAACTGGCACAGCGCTTTGGATGTGCGTATTTCAGCACGTGGAGTTGGCCGGTGAAGTCAGCCGAGGTCGGCACAGCGTACAGCAGCGCGCCTGTCCGTAGGGAGGAAGGGTCGTCCCGCCTCCCCGCCAGCTCAGTCCCGTTGCGCTTCCTCCTATCCCACTCTGACTTTCGCGCGCCCATGCGTCTCTGAGGGTAGCGCCCCGATACTCTCCCCCACCCCAAGGATTCTTCTCCCCACGGGACGAGCTGGGGGCCCGGGAGCGCCACAGACCCCGTGGACCCGGGAAATCGCAGCTTCGTCATAGCTAAGCTCGCCGCGCTCAGCTTTTCCCACCACCTGGAGGATCCACTCTCCGTGCGTCCTTCCCGACCTCAGGCTGCAGAGAAAACGTGGGGGCGGGGATCGAGGAAGCCGCGCGCAGAGGCTCCTAGCGCAGCCCCAGGAGGAATCCTGCCGCCAACAAGAAGCTGTGCGCGCGGCCGGGCTCGGCGCTGACAACAGCCGGATCTACCGGGCCTGCCGCGAGCCTCCGCGTCCAGGTGGGGTCTCCGCGCCCCAATTCCACCCCGCCCCGCCATCGGCGCTCCCCGCAAGTGCGGGGTTTCCACCGGCCCCGGCGTTCGCGCCCACTCACGGTCTCCCTTGCCCCCCCCCACCCCCGCCCCGGGAGATGCTCCCGGCGTTCTATTCCGCCCTGCCTTGGCCCGCCCAGCGAACGATGTGACCCCGCCCCCTTGCGGTCTCCCCTCCCCCGGTCGCTGCCCCTGCCCCCACCTGTGGCGCTCCGGGCATCTCTAAAGGCCCCAACCAGAGTCCTCCAACCCACCCGCGCGGCTAGCGCACCGGCAACGCGGCCCCACCCCCAGGGACTCCGCCCACTTGTGGTGCTACCCCCGCCTCCGCGACCTCACCCACCGCTAGCGCGGCAGCCACCTACGACGACCCCTGCGTAGGTCCTCCTGCCCACACCCGGCCCCGGCCAGCCCCTGCCCCTTTCTCTGCCCCTTTCCCTGCCCCTGCCCCTGCCCCTAGCCGCGCCCCACCCCCGCAGCCCCTCCTGTGCGCTTGGGCCCCGCCCGTCAAGACCCTTTGACGCTAGGGCCGGGCGGGGGCGCGGGCGGGGCAGCTTTTCCGAGTCGGGCGCGCGCCGGCAGGGTATCCATTGCCTGCTGCGCACCCGGACTAGCGGCTGCCCTCGGCCTCCTCGCCTTGGACGCGGACGACTCCCGGGCCCCCAAGGGCTCCTTGCGGAAGTTCCTGGAGCACCTCTCCGGGGCCGGCAAGGCCATCGGCGTGCTGACCAGCGGGGGACATGCTCAAGGTGCGCGCCCCCCTCCGGGCGGCGAGGGAGGGACGGACGGAGAAGGGGAGAAGAGGGAGAAGGGGAGAACAGGGCAAAGGGGATGGGGGAACCGGGCAGAAGAGGGGGAAGCGATGGGAGGACCCGGGGAAAGGTGGGGAAGCGATGGGAAGAACTGGGGAGAAGAGCGGGGAAGCGACGGGAAGAACTGGGGAGAAGCCCGTGCCCGGGAGCGGCAGGGGTACCTGCGGGGCGGCGGGAGCCGGCAAGGCAGCCCCGGGGTCCTTGCCGGGTGGGGCGGAGGAGGAAGGAACATGGCGATAGGAACCTCCATTCGGAAAATAGTGAGCTTTCCACCCTCTCCGGTTTATGTTTTAAATTGAGCCTGGTAGAGGGGGTCGCCTGGAGCACCTTCCGGGGTCGTTCTGCCTCTGAGCTGTAGGATGGCGCCGGGCTTCCCCTCCGAATCCTGGGTACAGCGCGATCACTTAAGTTGCCCCCGCCCCCCAACTCCGCCCCACGCCACCCCCCAGCTTGTCGAGGAAGAAACGGCCGGATCCCGGCGGGCCTCCTGTCGCCTCGGGCCCCCCGCGGCGTGGGCGGGGTCCCGGCTGCTGCAATGCGGGAAACGGCAGGGGTGCTCTGGGTTCCCGCCTAGCGTCTCCGAGGCAGTCCGGCAGCCCCTCGCGTTTCCGTTGGAAGATTTTAAAAAAGGGTTTCCTGCGCTCGCATGTGCTGTCGCCTTCCGGCTCGTGACAAAACCGAAAACTAAAATGGGTCCCAGGCCCTCCCCGCCAGCCTCCGCGGACGGGAAGGACCAGGAAGCGGGGACTCCCGGACGTCAGCGGCGCCGCAGCGCGGGCTCTGGGCTTCCCCTGTCCTGTAATGTGGAAAGGGCTCTCCAGGAGGGGCCGAGCCTGGGCCCACGACGCAGGCGCTCCGGGAGGACATTTAACATTGAAGAGCGAGAGGTGGTGGAGACTGCGCTCCCCAGGCCCCGGGTGCACGTAGGGGCACCGGTGCCCAGGTTCAGGAGGGTGAGGCCTTCTTGGCCAGGTAGCCTTGTTAAATCTATCTGAAAATCACAGATAACTAAGTATCAAGTCGTCACAGATCATTTTAGTATCCTGAATGAGACGGCTACGGAAAACATGAAAACATCGTTACTGGTTACGTGCATGATGCATCCAAAACATTGTTACCTACACAGTGGCAGCACTGATATTTGTGGGCTTTTGAACGTGTGGACTGGAGTGTTAAGAGCCCTTCAGAGTTATGACAGTAGTTTGATTTGAATGTTCTTTTCTTGGCGAATAAATGCTGTACATTGAATTTACCCAGGAAACTAGGAAGGTGAACCCACACGAAGGACACAGGCCTGTGGGCTGCTCCAGGCGCCCTTAGGGCGTTGCGGGGCCTGAGCCATGCGCTTCCTGCTCAGCCTCCTGAGAGCCGTGACGGCGTCTCTGTTCTGCCTCACACTGGACCCGCTAGTTTCATATTCTTGTTATGGTTCCGAGGCTACAAGCGGTTGGATTCTGTGAGACACTCTCTGTCTTCCTCCTCCGGCTGCTTTCAAATGGGTCGTCTTTTTTTAGAACTGATTTTTTAAGCAGTGATTGATGGGGTGAGTTGTAGTGCTGTCCTGAACTGCAGAGGGAGCGCACTGAGGAACCTGGGTTTTGATGCTGTGCACATCAGCAGAGTCACCAGCCCAGGGCCCTGTCAGTCCCATTATTAAGCTCATTTCTTGCTCTTGTCATCGTTACTCAGACGCCTTAAAAAAAAAAGCAAACTCCTGCTTGCCGTCACTGGCTGAGTTTGGCAAATGGGTGTTTACCCTGGAAAGAGGGGCATTTTGTCCTCTGGAACGTCTAAGGCGCCCTTTGGTGAGGTGGTCTGTTTCTGACCACTCTATCCCGTGGGCGTCCTTCCTACTTCCACCTTCCCTTTCCGAACGCCTCCGCCTCCAGGGCTTTAACTTTACTTCTGTGTGTGCAAAGCAGAGGTTATGACTGTTGTGCCAGTGCCCTGTTTTTTCTTTCTTTCTCTCTTTCTTTCTTTCTTTCTTTCTTTCTTTCTTTCTTTCTTTCTTTCTTTCTTTCTTTCTTTCTTTTCTTTTCTTTTCTTTTCTTTTTTCTTTCTTTCTTTCTTTCTCTTTCTTTCTCTCTTTCTTTCTCTCTCTCTTTCTCTCTTTCTTTCTCTCTCTCTCTTTCTTTCTTTCTTTCTTTCTTTCTTTCTTTCTTTCTTTCTTTCTTTCTTTCTTTCTTTCTTTCTTTCTTTCTTTCTTTCTTTCTTTCTTTCTTTCTTTCTTTCTTTCTTTCTTTCTTTCTTTCTTTCTTTCTTCTTTTTGCTGAGGGCCCAAAACTTGCTGCATCTCAAAAGAAGCAATTGCATCCATTTGTTCACGATGAGCATAAACTGCTCTTTAAGGGAGACTAATTGGTAAACCCGGCTGCTGTGGGTAGAAAGACGGAGGTGGCCGCGGAAGCAGGGCTCTGCCTCTTGGAAGCCTGCACAACCGTCCTGCTTTCTTTCTTCAATATCCGCGGGGGGGGGGGGGTTAATTTTAATAAGCCCTGGAAACCAACAAAGCAGGAAAGTGCTAAGACATTGAGGTGTGAGATTTAAAATGACAACCAGCAGCCTCTCATTCTTCCTTCACTGAGGAAGGAAGGAACCAGTTGCCTCTTCGTTTTGGGGCTGCAGGGTATGTTTGGCAGCGACACTGGCCCTTTGTGCTGTGTGACTCAAGAATTGAGATAGTTCTTTACTAAGTGTTTTGTGCAGTAGGTATGAAAATGGGGAAAGAGGGAGCACTGTCCGGGGTGGAGAGGCGTGGAGAGACGCTGTGATACATAGCGAGTCCTTTTCTTCTGGGCTCCTGGTTTTCAATCTTTTTCTTCTTTTTTTCCTAACAGCTTGAAAGATGATTTTTGTGTCTTAATTAAAAGATTGAAGACTGTGGGTCAGACCCAAACTAATTCCATTGGCATCAAAGAAAAGGATTCTTTACATATTTATCTATAGGCATAATTAATTTTTTTATTTTTTGCTGAATTATCTGGTTAGTCAAATCATACATTAGAGAAGTAATATTAAAAATTAAAAAATAAAAAATGTATCTGTAAACATATCCCCCTTCCATTCCAGTCTTTGTCTCTGTGTAATTTTAGAACCTTGGGCCATGATGTACATAGAGTTTATATTCTTTTAATATCTTGCTACTTCATTGTTTTCATGTTTAATCTTTGGGTTGATGTATCACAGGTTACTTGACCGTTTCTTACAGGTGTTTGTTTTAGTTTTTTTTTTTTCCCTTAACGCTAATGTAAATTTGAGTGTTTGGATGGTAGTTTTAGCAGAATTTAAGGCAGAGTCTCAGTTAGGGTGATGGATCGATTTATAGTCCCTAGTTTGAGGAGGGAGGTGGCAATATGCCCTTTCTTCTAAAATTGATATGTTAAATCACAATGGACATTTACATGATTTTGAGCACTTGGGACTCCCCTGGGGTTCACTGGTATTGCAAGGTCAGGGCTGGGGATCTTCTGCTGGAGAGGCCCCCAGCGTGCCCAGCGCAGGGTCCTGAGTGTGTTGCTGCAGGACAAGCTCTGGGCTTTGCCCTGCAGCGGCCGTCGCTCTGGGAAGAGCTGGCTGCTCCAGGAATGAGGCCTATGCTCTGAAGCTCACAGTCAGCAGACCAGCAAAGGTCAGCACAGATGACCTTATATGAATCATTCATTTAACAAGCATTCATGGAATACACATTCCATGCAGTTGGAACTTAGAGTGGAAGGCCATCAGTTCACTGTTGTCTCAGCAGAACTTTGTCCCTGGGTCCCTGTTGAACTTAGAGTGGAAGGCCATCTGCTCACTATTGTCTGAGCAGAGCTTGGTCCCTGGGTCCCTGTTGAACTTAGAGTGGAAGGCCATCAACTCACTGTTGTCTGAGCAGAGCTTGGTCCCTGGGTCCCTGTTGAACTTAGAGTGGAAGGCCATCAGCTCACTGTTGTCTGAGCAGAGCTTGGTCTCTGGCTCCCTGTTGTAGCCTCCGCTCCTAGGAGGTGCACGGTGAGTGTTGGGGGACCCTCCACAGGCACAATTGCTGAACAAGGACCCCTCCCAAGGGTGTCAGCCCTAGGCCCTGAGCTCTGAAGAGGAGGAAGGCATTCCTGGGGCCATCTCCCCTTCTGGATACTGAGCTCTGCACAGAGAGAAACTCTTCCACATTCACTGCAGTGAAGTTCATACTTTAGAGACTGGGGCCTGCATTCCCCAGAATTTCCATGGCCACAGGTGGTGGCCGCACCATGCGACTGGTGTCTATGTTCCCTGGAATTTCCGTGGCCATAGATGGTGGCTGTACCATGTGACTGGGGTCTGCATTCCCTGGAATTTCCGTGACTGCAGGTGGTGGCTGCACCATGCGACTGGAGTCTGTGTTCCCCAGGATTTCTGTGACCACAGGTGGTAGCTGCACCATGCGACTGGAGTCTGTGTTCCCCAGGATTTCTGTGACCACAGGTGGTAGCTGTACCATGTGACTGAGGGTCTGCGTTCCCCTGAATTTCCGTGGCCATAGGTGGTGGCTGTACCATGGGAATGAGGGTCTCTGTTCTCTGGAATTTCCATGGCCATAGGTAGTGGCTGTACCATGCGACTGGGGTCTGCGTTCTCCAGAATTTCTGTGGCTGCCGGCTGTGGCTGCACCATGCGACTGGGGTATGCATTCCTCGGAATTTCCGTGGCCATATATGGTGGCTGTACCATGTGACTGAGGGTCTGCATTCCTTGGAATTTCCATGGCCATAGATAGTGGCTGTACCATGTGTCTGAGGGTCTGCGTTCTCTGGAATTTCTGTGGCTGCAGATAGCGGCTGTACCATGTGACTGAGGGTCTGCATTCCTGGAATTTCTGTGGTCGCACATGGTGGCTGTACCATACAACTGGGGTCTACATTCCCTGGAATTTCCTTGGCCACAGGCGGTGGCTGCACCATGCATCAGGTCCTCTGTCTCAGGAGTTGGTGCCATTGTCTCTGTTACTCCCTCGCCTGACACACAGAGGCAGTTCCTGACTTTATCACTCCCAGGAAACACACAGGCATCTGTTTTGGATCCTTGTTTTATTTCCCCATCACCTTTCTCATCAAAGGGAAATTCACATCCCTCTAAAGCTGAAAATGGTGTGGGGCCCCCTGGTGGTCTTTCCAAGGCATTATCAGCAGGTAAATTAGATCATGTGGGCTAGTGTACCTGAAATGAAAACAGAAAGGTAAGTCGTGTCACTAAGCTTTGGTGGGAGATTCAGGGTCTTTGTTAGTGGCAGAATCATCCAAAGTAAGTTGTTTGTTCACTGCAGATCTAGATGGTTGGCTGTGTCAGGACTAAACTTAGCCATTGTCGACAGAGTGTCGCTTAATCCCTCACGGAAGCGTGTCAAGTACATTGAAGAATAGCTGCCAAGTCTGCTATTGTCGGGAGAGAGGCAGGTACGTCTCTCGCTTAGCCCAGTGCTGCAGGAGGCCAGGCTCACGTCAGGCTGTGCGTGTGAGTGGGTTGGATTTTTAGCACTCTGGGACGGTAAAGCACAAACATCTATTTTTAACTTGTGGGTGACCTTCTTCTGTGCTGCTTGAGTCTCTGTGGGCCTTTCTGTTTCCTTCCTGAGGAGTCTGTGCCGGGGTCCCAAGCGTTCTCTGGGCTGCACCTCCGCGCCTGCCCAGTGAGGAGGCTCCTCCTGGTGGCTGTGGGACTGGGCTGGGCCCACACTGTCAGCATCGTCTGGGGTAAGCAAGCCCGTCCTTCCACACCTCAGTGTCCCCAGCTGTTGAACAGGGCTAATCAACTGACCGTCAGGATTAATGGGGATCAGATGCGCTCATCTCATAGCCCTGCTTGGTAAATAGCCACTTCCACTCTGTCCTCCAATGTGCTACTCTAGACTTTTTCTTTACCTCCATTTAGCCAGGTGATTCGAGGTGACAGTGACTATCAAGAGGGATGTACAGAGGAAACCAGTGGAAGAGAGCTCGAGGAGCAGACATGGGCGCAGGGAGCACAGTGCGGGGAGCACGGCTGCAGGGAGCATAGGCATGGGGAGCACAGATAGGTGTAGGGAGCATGGGCGCAGGGAGCACAGTGCGGGGAGAACGGGTGTGGGGAGCACGGGCGTGTGAAGCATGGGTGCGGGGAGCACGGGTGCTGGGAGCACAGGGCACGGAGAGCATGTGTGTACTTGCTCTGCTCTGACAGAGGCTGCCAAGCATGTACTCTGTGCTCAGATGGGTCAGAGCCTCAGTGCCTCTTTTTTAAAAAAAAAAAAAAATCTTTTTTTAAAGATAGGACTTCTGTCTTCCTGGTGGCCCCTTTTAGTCGATACTCTTTTAAGCCTGCTTTTCCAGAGAAAAGCTAGGAAGGATGGCCTATATAGGTTCCAGTCTGGGCATATCTGGAAGAATGGGTCTTTTTTAGGTTTGAGTCTGGCGTACCTGGGGACATCTTTGAACCTCCACTCAGAGTCCCAGAACCACGAGTAGAGGCTCCCCAAATGTCTGCTGGGACTTTCCCCTCTGCTCGCGGATGATGAAGAGCAGAACCTCACCCTGCCACGACCTCTGGGGTCCTCCTTCCTGGAGGGCAGTGCCTTGGTGACCAGCGTGTGTAGGAGTCTGAGCTGGCACCTTCGGGCTATGCTGTGCAGCGGGGGCTCATGCCATGGGGCATTCTTGTGTTCTGCACCGGGACTGGTGACGTTGGGCATCCTCGTGCACTGTGGACCACATGAGGTGCACATGAGCCAGACAGCTCCCGGAATTCGGAGCCTGGCTCTGTCTCAGGCCACCCACCTGTCTGTGGCATTTTTGAGGGATTGTGGGGACCGTATGAGTCTGTGTCCCCACCCTCACTGGCTGGACACCTGTGCCAGGCTGGAGTTTTATGTTTCACCATCCCCTGTTCCGAGTTGTGTGAATATTTATTTTCATTACCTACTCTCATGAGCTTTCCTTTTTTTAAAAAAAAAATCGGAGACAGACTTTGAAGTCCCCTGGCCCCACCGTTCGTGGACCTAATGGTATTGCAGAAATTATGACTTCAATTATGTATAATAACTGGGGCTACTTTAAAAAGTCATGTAAAGGAACAAGGTGGAGTAGCCATTTCAAGCTGTACATCATGCTGGATTCTTAAGTGAACATTATCAGGCTTTCAACACGTTTTCTCTTTTTATTTACTTTGGAGAATATAACGGATGCTCAGAAGCTGTTGGGATTTAGTAAGAGGAAGTTATCCTTAAGAAGCTATTTAAGCAAGGGGACAGTTGGAGTAAACGTAAATTATGAACACACACCTATTCCAAACCAGAGAAATAAAAGCATCAACTGTACTGGGGTTGAAACTTGGGTGCTAGTGTGTCTTTCCTGCCCACAGTGACTGTGGCAGTGCTGTGGGCAGGAAATTCTGGAAAGAAGACTTGGTGCCAGTGGTAATTTTTGTGACGATTCATTTGCTTTCAGCTCAAGTGACTATAGTCTTACTTGCAAATGGCTAGGTGTCCACCAATGGACCACAACACTGACATAGGACACATGAGAAATGACCCTTGGGTTTTTAACAATTATTATTTTTAATGGACACATTATAGTACATATCCATGGGATACAGTATGATATTTCAATACATGTTTTTCGTGTGTAATTAGCAACTCAGGGTAATTAGCATGTCCATCATCTCAAACATTTGTCATTTCTTAATGCTGGGAATATTTAAAATCCTCTCTTCTAGCTGCTTGAAAATATACAATAAATTGTAAACTATAGTCACCCTACAAGGCTATAGCACACTAACCCTTATTTTTACTATCTAGATGTAATTTTGTATCCATTAGACAACCTCTCCCTTTCTGCCTTCCCGCCGCCCTTTCCTGTCTCTAGAAGCCACTGTTCTACCTTCCGAGTGTAGAATATCGTTTTCCTCATAGAGATCTTTAACCTTCTTGGTTAGATTTCTTCTGAGGTATTTTTATTTTTATTTTATATTTTTGTAGTTAAATGGGATTGCTTTCTTGATTTCTTTTTTCACTGGCTCATTGTTGGTCTATAGAAATGCTACTGATTTTTATATGTTGATTTTGTATTCTGTAACTTTACTGAATTTGTTTATCAGTTCAAAGAGATTTTTGCTGGAGTCTTTTTTTTTTTTTTAAATATATAAGAGCACATTGTCTGAAAACAGACAATTAGAGTGCCTCCTTTCCACTTTGGGTGCCCTTGATTTCTTTCTCTTGCCTGACTGCTCTTGACTAGGACGTTCAGTGCTGTGTTGAATAGGAGTGGCACAAGTGGGCGTCCTTGTCTTGTTACAGATCTCAGAGAAAAAGCTCTTAGTGTTTCCCCATTCCCCATTATGTTAGCTGTGGGTTTGTCACATATGGCCTTTATTGTGTTGAGGTATTTTTCCTTCAGTGCCTCTTTTGTTGAGACTTTCTATCATGAAGCAGCGTTGAATTTTATCAAATGCTTTTTCTGTATCTATCGAAATGATATTATGGTTTTTGTCCTTAATTCTGTTGATGTGATGTAGCATGATTATTGATTTGTGTTTGATGAGCAATCCTTGCATCGTGGGATAAATCCCACTTGATCATGGTGTATAATCTTTTTGATTTGCTGTTGGATTCAGTTTGTTAGTATTTTGTTGAGGATTTTTGCATCTGTGTTCATCAGGGATATTGACCTATAGTTTTCTCTTTTTATTGTGTCCTTGTCTTATTTTGGTATCAGGGTAATGCTGGTCTTGAAGAATGAACTTGGCAGGATTCCCTCCTCTTCAATACTTTTGGAATAGTTTGAGAAGAATTGAAACAAAAATCTGTAGAATTCAGCTGCGAAGTCACCTAGTTCTGGGCTTTTCTTTGTTGGGAGACTTTTTATTATTACTTAGTCATACATGTTACTCATTATTGGTCTGTTTTAGGATTTCCGTTTCTTCTTGGTTCCATCTTGGTAGGTTGTACGTGTCCGGGAATTTATCCATTTCTTCTAGGTTTTCCAATCTGTTGACATATAGTTGTTCAAAATAGTCTGTAATGATCCCTTGTATTTCTGTGGTATCAACTGTCATTCTCCTTTTCTGTTTCTAATTTTATTTCTTTCGGATTTCTTTTTGTTTGGTTAGTGTAGCTAATGGTTTGTCTATTTTATTTATCTTTTCAAAAAACCAACATTTTTTTCTTCATTTTTATATTTGTTAGTTTCAAGTTTATTTAGTTCCTCTTTGATCTTTGTTATTTCTTTTCTTCTACCACTTTTGGATTTGATTTGTTCTTGCTCTTCTAGCTCATTGCAGTTCGTTGTTAGGTTGTTTATTTTAAATCTGTTTTTTAAATGTAGGAGTTCATTGTTATAAACTTTCCTCTTAATACTGCTTTTGCTGTATACCATAAACTTTGATATGTTGTGTTTCTGTTTTCATTTATTTCAAGAAATTTTTAAATTTCCTTCTTAATTTCTTCATTGACCCATCGGCTATTCAAGGGCATATTGTTTAATTTCTATGTATTTATACAGTTTTGAAAGTTCTCCTTGTTGTTGATTTTTTTTTAAATTAAACTTTGTGTTCTAGGGTACATGTTCACAATGTGCGGGTTTATTACATATGTATTCACGTGCCAAGTTGGTATGCTGCACCCATTAACTCATCATTTACATTAGGTATATCTCCTAATGCTATCCCTCCCCCCTCCCTCCTCCCCCCTCCCCACAACAGGCCCCAGTGTGTGATGTTTCCTTTCCTGTGTCCAAGTGATCTCACTGTTCATTTCCCACCTATGAGTGAGAACATGCGGTGTTTAGTTTTCTGTCCTTGCGATAGTTTGCTGAGAATGATGGTTTCCAGCTCCATCCATGTCCCTACAAAGGACATGAACTCATCCTTTTTTATGGCTGCATAGTATACCATGGTGTATATGTGCCACATTTTCTTAATCCAGTCTGTCATTGATGGACATTTGGGTTAGTTCCAAGTCTTTGCTGTTGTGAATAGTGCCGCAATAAACATACGTGTGCATGTGTCTTTATAGCAGCATGATTTATAATCCTTTGGGTATACACCCAGTATTGGGATGGCTGGGTCAAATGGTATTTCTAGTACTAGATCCTTGAGGAATGACCACACTGTCTTCCACAATGGTTGAACTAGTTTACCGTCCCACCAACAGTGTAAAAGTGTTCCTATTTCTCCACATCCTCTCCAGCACCTGTTGTTTCCTGACTTTTTAATGATCACCATTCTAACTGGTGTGAGATGGTATCTCATTGTGGTTTTGATTTGCATTTCTCTGATGGCGAGTGATTATTGTAGCAGGACTAGCCTCAGACAAAACATGATGGGAGGCTACATGTATCAGCTAACAGAACAAAACGTTTTACACTGCTTTCTCAAACAATGTCTGGAATTTACAGATAACACTAGTAGTTTTGGTCAGGGGTTAATATTATTATTATTATTTTAACCACCAGGGCCAGGTGGTGGTGCCAAGGTCGTCTAGCTATTTATCTTACTTCTGTTTCTTTCTAACTTTTTGTTTTCTCCCCCTTCTCCTGTCTTATAAACTAGGGAAAAGGGGAGACGGGGAAAAGCTGGGAAAGACAACAGGAGAAGTGGTGGTCTCATTCTATATTATGAGCATTTTTTCATGTCTCTATTGGCTGCATAAATGTCTTCTTTTGAGAAGTGTCTGTTCCTTGTTGTTGATTTATAGCTTTATTCTGTTAGAGTCTGAGAATATCCTAGATGTTATTTCAATTTTAGAAAAAATGTATTGAGAATTCTTTTGTAGCCTAGCATGTGGTGGATTCTAGAGAATGTTCCATGTGCTGAGAAGAATGTGCGTTTTGTATCTGTTGGATGAAATGTTCTGTAAATGTCTGTTAGGTCCATTTGGTCTACACTGGACTTTAAATTTGATGTTTTGTTGTTATTTTTTGTCTAGATGACCTCCAGTACTGACAGTGGGATTTTGAAGCTCCTACTATTGTTGTGTTGGTGTCTCCCTGTCTCTCTCTATACATATGTATGTATATATAAATTTATTTGAGACAGAGTTTTGCTCTTGTTGCCTAGGCTGGAGGGCAGAGGTGCAATCTCAACTCATTGCAACCTCCACCTCCTGAGTTCAAGTGATTCTCCTGCCTCAGCCTCCCAAGTAGCTGGGATTACAGGCATGTGCCACCATGCTGGGCTAATTTTTTGTATTAGTAGAGACAGGGTTTCACCATATTGGCCAGGCTGGTCTTAAACTCCTGACCTCAGGTGATCCACCTGCCTCCACATCCCTCCCAAAATGCTGGGATTATGGGCGTGAGGCACCACGCCCGACCTCTCTCTCTATTTAGATCTACTAATATTTGCTTTATATATCTGAGTGCTTTGTTGTTGGGTGCACATATACTCGTAATTGTTATATCCTTTTGCTATTTTGATCTCTTTATTATATAATTACCTTTTTGTCTCCTTTTTACAGTTTTTGACTTAAATTGTAATTGATCTGAAATAAATATGGCTACTCTTGCTTACTTTTGATTTCCATTAATGTGGAATGTGTTTTTCCATCCCTTCACATTTAGTCTATGTGTGTCTTTGCAGCTGAACTGAGTTTTTTGTAGGCAGCATATAGTCGGTTTTTCTTGTTTTAAATTCATTCAGGCCGTCTCTATCTTTTAATTGGGAATCTTGGGATTATTTTGCTATTGATATCACAGTCCAGACATTAAGATTTTCTCACTTAAGTCGCTTGTACACAAATTAATATGAAGAGGAAGTAGAGTTTTTCTTTTGTCCTTTTGAAGAGAGTGATGGATTATTATTTTGACTTCATGCAAGTGAGGGACTCACCATGCCTGTTGGGATTTTAGAATTTCTTTCCTGTTATAAGGAACAGCAATGATCTGTAATGGGTTCCTGGAATCATCCAGTGATGGTCTGAATATCTTAAAAGTTTCCTTTCATGTCTCATTTTCTATTTCTCCCCTAGTAGCCATGCACCCGGGGCAGGACATGGCCTTACATTTCCTTGGTTTCTTGATGATTTCTTAGGTTTAGTGTTTGACACAGTTAGGATTCTGGATAAAATCAGCCCTTCTGGGAAGTGTGTAAGTCAAACAAGGACTTTCTGGTGGCGTTATACAGGTTTCCCATGCCCCGTGAGTACAGGAATAGCCCCCTGGGGAAGGAGAATGGGCACATGATGGCAGGGAGCCATTCTTGGATGGTCCCATCGTTCTGCAGGAATTGTCATGCAGGAAGAAGAAGCACATGGCGACTGAGCTGGTAGTGATTCTGCTGATAGTTTTGATCGTTATGATTTGCTCCTGAAAGGTGATGTGGGATGAACTGCAATATTTAGAATGCTGACATTCCTTGAAACAAAGATATAGAAAAAGGCTTATAATTGCATGATGCCTTGTAGTTTTCAGCTGCTCTCATGTGGATCCTTTTTCGTCCTTCTGAAATGCTTTCCCAGGAGAGAGCGTTGTTCTTCGTGTATAGATGAGGAGCCTGGGTTTCAAATGGTTAGGAATTCAGTGCACGCATTGGAATCTTTAGTTTCCTGGAACATTTTCTATTCAAGTATAGACCACATGGCCTCTAAAGGCTGGCTCATTCTTAACACCGCGAATGGGGATCCAGCCTCACCTCTGGGGTGGGTGGCAGGAACTCCACAGCCATCCTGGGTGCTCTGGGGTGGGGTGGCTGAGCTGTGGCAGCCCCTCCCAGCTGAGCAGCAAGGCTGGGGAAAGCTCATTCCATTCCCCTTGGTTCTAACCAGGTAGAGGCTTACACTGCACATTTCCTTAGCTGGGAACCTTTAGAACTTTACATTTAAATCTAGTCTGTGATCCAGGGGGTAGACACATGGGTATTCACTGTACAATTCCTACATTTTTTGTATATTTAAAAAATTTTTTTATGTGTCGTGGATGACAAAAGAAATGAGACCCCTTTGAGTTAGCTTTTCTGTACAGCATCTTCTAGAATCAGGAGGCTGGACAGGGTTTAGTTTCATCAGAAATCTGAATCTTTCTGGTCAAGAGACGGCACTATTAAGTTCTTGGTTGTGTGGTTTCTGGGAAAGAAATATTCTAAATGAGTTCCAGGAATCACCTCTGTGGGATTTCTACAGGAAAAGTGACCACTCTTGAAGCTTCGCTGTCACTAACAAGAATAATGGTGACGGTTTCTAAGCTGTCTCCAGCCAATCTTTAGTTCTTTTATGCAGAGTGCTTTTATTCCAAGTGAAGTGCCCTTCTGTTTAATAGTGACCTCCAGTTATTACAGGGATTGCAGCTGCATTTGATGGACGTGAACCTGCTCATCTCTGGCTCCCCAGCTTCGCCTCTGGGGTGCGTGGCAGGAGCTCCACAGCCATCCTGAGTGCTCTGGGGTGGGAAGTCTCTAGGGGGAGTGGACAGTGCATGGCCGGGACGTTCCTGTCCGACGTTCCACACTGGTGTATGGGCGTCTCTGCCCTGTTTCCTCCGTCCGTGCGTCTGTGGCGTTTCCTCTGTTCGTGCATCTGTGGACTGTTTTCTCCGTGTGTGCCTCTGTGGCACGTTTTCTCCGTCCATGCGTCTGTGGCGTTTCTTCCATCCGTGCGTCAGTGGCGTTTCTTTCGTCCCTGCGTCTGTGGCACTTTTCCTCCCTCCGTGCGTCTGTGGCACTTTTCTTCCCTCCATGCGTCTGTGGTGTTTCCTCCGTCCGTGCGTCTGTGGTGTTTTCTCCGTCTGTGGATCTGTGGCGTTTCCTCTGTGAGTCTGTGGCCTGTTTTCTCCATCCACGCTGAAGGCCGTCACTTCTCTCTAGTCACCACTTACTGATCGCTCCCTGTGTGCTGAGCCTGTGTCAGGCGTGTGGCGTGTGTCACCTGTGTGGCAGGGGTTTGCGTGACACACAGGGACACACGCTTGGGGAGCTGCAGTGATGGGGTCATAGCCACGCAGCTCAGCCCTCGGTCTGAGGGTCTTGGTACCCACCCAGCTCTTCCCGAAGCAGCCTCGGGGCAGATCCCAGCTCTGCTTTCTCTCCTCGAGGTACCTCATGAGGTAAACTAAGCAAATCGAAAGTAGGAAACAGTTGTGAAATGAGGCCTGGGTTCAAGTGTGTGTGTTCATTACTCTTTACATGTTTACTTCACGTACCCCCAATGATATGCTTTCCAGCTGGTATAACAATTAATTACCAGCCATTACTGGTACAAAATTCCATGAAGGATATTTGAGGAGGGCATAGTCTCAAAAACATGCTTGATTTTCACAGTTGTGATTTGCATGATAAAGCTCTCAGGACTGTGACTTTCTTTTGTTATCTTATTTTTATTTTTAGACCCTTGGGAGGAAGTTATTTAGTGATTACTTATAATTGTGAAAATAATGTAATGATTACAGAATCTCATTAGAATAAATACTATATTTTCTGTTCCTTATGTCAATGAAATCATCTTAATCCAGGCCGATGTTGGCAGGAATTGTCACGTTTAAAATGGGTAAGATATTTATGTGATGTGACGACCTCCCGTATTGTCTCTGGAACATATCAGAACTTTCATCTCAATTCTCACTTGTTGACACCCTACCTTGTTTTGTAATTATTCTTGTTTGCATCAGAATTTTGAATCCACGTACCTGAGATGATACTTACGTATGCATGTACGCATGCATGTGTGTGCATGTGTGTATGCGTGTGTATGTGCGTGTCCACGTGTCCATGTGCACGTGTATATGCATGTATGTGTGTGCATGTGTACATGTGTATATGAGTGTATGTGTATGTGCATATGCGTGTGTATGCATGTATGTGTATATGTGTGCATGCATGTGTGCTCATGCACACATGTGTATGTGTGTATGTGTGTGCACATATGTACACGCGTGTGTACATGTATAGGTACGTGTATGCATATGTATGCATCTGTGTGCACACAGATATACCTTTTCCTTTCATACAGGCTGTTTTGAGTATTGCTGTTAGGCAGTGACAACTTTCTGTTTCCTCAGTCAGAAAATGGGTAGCTCATCATTAATAAAGATGAGCATTCAACATCAAGAATAACTAAATACAAATGAAATTGTCATATTAAATAAATAAATTCCAAAACAAAGGCAATGTTCTGTACTATGTGTTCACATTGAACTTTCTTATAAAAATTGGTGTGAATGTTTCCCACTTATTGGAAATCACATGACTAGTTTAAGCCAAAACGTGGAATATTAATTAATTCTGTTTTCAGATCACTTTTGCATATTTATGATTGATCTGTTCTGCTGTTCTGGAAGCTCTGAAAACCACTCTGTCTTACTCTAGCTGATGCCACGGTTGTGAGAATTCAGGGAAACAAGGTGTTTGCCAGTTTAAGTATTTTAGATCTCAAACTGCCTCTTTTCTGCATCATAAACCAGTCTTAAAGAAAGACATAGTGTGAGTTGTAGTGGATTATGTCAGTTTTATTTTCTGTGGCTGAATCATCACTCTACATTGTGAATTAATGTTATTTTTCAGATCGTCTTTATAACACAGGGAGGTTTTCCAGTGTTGAGTGCAGGTTCAGTGAAAGTACTAACACTGTTACTACGGACTTAAACAGACTTGTTTTCTGAGGTGATAACCTTGGAGTCAGGCATTCAGTGTCCGCCCATCTCTTGGTTCCGAGTTCTCGGTCCCCTCCCGCTCTCCTCTCCCTGTACCCTTACTACTGTCTTACCTTCTTTTTGACTCCTAGGCCCTCGGAAGATGGTGTGTTGGGGGCAGGTGCCTGCTGTGAATCTTTGATAACTTTGGGAGAGAACTTTTTCTTTGGAGCAAGACCCCTCTCAATAAACTTTCAGTAGCCTGAGTATCATCTGTTGTGTGAACTATTTGTGGAAAATGTTCAGCATTTTTCCTTGGATTTTGACTGATCTTTCTCCACCTGCCAGTTTCTTCTCAGTTTGCCATGTCTGTACCCTCACCAACCCGTTCCAGCCTGGTTACGTGTAAAGTATTTGAAGCAGAGCTCTGCAGATGAGAGAGTGTGTGTCACCCCCCGAGTTCCCTTCCTGGCCTCTGAGTGTCGGTTGTGTTTTGTTCCGAGGGACGACTCTGAGGCTCCTGGCCCCTGTTTTGGAGTACCCCACACTAAAGTGGGTGTAAAATGAAAAATGGGTTTATGCTGTATTATTATAATTCATAGAGTAGATGATAAAAATGCTTGAATCTGAACAGCAACTGAAAATGAGGACATGGTACCAGTTTGGATGTTGGACGACTTTCTTGAAAAAAGTTTTCATCAAATTTAGAAACTGTGCGTGTGCTGTTTTCTATTTCATACTTAGAATCTGTATAGTGTGTGTTGTATGAATGTGTTGTATGAGTGTGTTGTGTTGTATGTGAGTTGCATGGGTTGTATGTGTGTTGTATGTGCATATTGTGTTGAGTTGCACTTATTGTACGTTTGAGTGTTGTGTGTTGTATGAGTGTGTTGTGCGTGTATTTGTGAGTTGCATGCTTTGTATGTTGTATGAGTGTTGTGTGTTGTATGTGTGTATGTGTATGTCGTATATGAGTTGCATGTATTGTGTGTGATGTATGAGTGTTTTGTGTTGTATGAGTGTGTTGTACATGTGTTTATGGGTTGCATGTGTTGTGTGTTGTATGAGTGTTGTGTGTTGTGAGTGAATTGTACATGTATTTGTGTTGAGTTGCGTGTGTTGTGTGCATGTTGTATGTGTTATATGTTGTATGAGTGTGTTGTACGTGCATGCTGTGTTACGCGTGAGTTGCATGTGTTGTATGAGTGTATTGTATGTGTATGTTGTGTTGTGAGTTGCATGTATTGTGTGTACGTTGTATGAGTGTTGTGTTGTATGAGTGTGTTGTACGTGAATGTTGTGTTGAGTTGCGTGTGTTGTGTGTGTTGTACGTGCATGTTGTGTTGAACGTGAGTTGCATGTGTTGTACATGAGCTGTATGAGTGTGTTGTGTGTGTATGTTGTGAGTTGCATGTATTGTATGTATGTTGTATGAGTGTTGTGTGTGCATGTTGTGTTGTGAGTTACGTGTGTTGTGTGTTGTATGAGTGTTGTGTGTTGTATGAGTGTGTTGCATGTGCGTGTTGTATGTGAGTTGTGTGTTGTGTGTGCTGTATGAGTGCATTGTACGTGCGTGTTGTGTTGTATGTAAGTTACGTGTGCTGTATGTGTGTATGAGTGTGTTGTACGCACATGTTGTGTTGTGAGTTGCATGTATTGGTTATGTGTCGTATGAGTGTGTTATAAATGCACATTGTGTTGTGAGTCACATGTATTGGGTATGTGTTGTATAGGTTGTGTGTGTTTGTGTGCATTGTGTGTTGTCAGTGTTGTATAAGCCCATTGTACATGCGTGTTGTGTTGTGTTGCATGTGAGTTGCATGTCAGTGTGTGCCATGTGAGAGGCGTGGCATCCACATGACTGCTCCTCAGTGAGTCCTGCCTTGCAGCCCCTTCAAGCTTGTATCTTCCCGAGCAGCCTAGAAGCAGCAGCCTGTTTGCCTCTGCCCCTCCCCAGGGGGCCTCAGCCAGATCCTGTGCTCAGCCCCCGGCTGGGCAATCTGCCTCTCTTGTCTCTCTCTCTTCTCTCTCATCGTCCTCCTGCGCCTCCTCCTTCTCGGGACCTGCATCCTTCCTCTGTGCTTCCTGGCAAGCCACACCTGGGACGTTGGAGTTCAGGCTGTCCTCCAAACCGTTTGCTCCTCTCTGAAGAGTGCCCCCCTTGACTGGCCGTGAGCAGCTGGAGTGGATTGCAGGGAAGGGAGGTGGGTGTTCCTGTAGAGACGCCAGGGTCTTACCTGGGGAGAAGGGAGCCTGCACTGGGCAGGCCGCCCTCCTGAGGAAGGGGATGGGGTGGGAGGAGGCTCTCGTGGACAAGGGGCCCACCTCCTGCCCTCCTTCCCTCTATCCCAGTCTGTTGTGAGGGAGGGCGGGACCCTAGGTGATTTCTATGCAGATCTTCAATTATCCACGCTGTGAAACAAATACTTCTGTTTTTAAGATCAGAGGAAATCTCCTTTGTTTGTCTGCCTTTTATTTTATTTTATTTTATTTTATTTTATTTTATTTTATTTTATTTTATTTTATTTGAGAAGGAGTTGCCCAGGCTAGAGTGCAGTGGCGTGATCTCGGCTCACTGCAACCTCCACCTCCCAGGTTCAAGCAATTCTCCTGCTTCAGCCTCCTAAGTAGCTGGGATTACAGGTGCCCGCCACCACATCCGGGTAATTTTTGCATTTTTAGTAGAGATGGGGTTTCACCATGTTGACCAGGCTGGTCTCAAACTCGTGACCTCAAGTGATCCACCCGCCTTGGCCTTCCAAGGGGTTGGGATTACAGGCGTGAGCCACCGTGCCCGGTCTGTCTGCCTCTTAGTTAGAACCTGTGTATTTTATGTTTTACATTTCACTTTTCTGGGTCAGAACAGTAGTGTTTCTTTTTCGTAGTGTTGCTATGAATGTCCTTTACGATTAGGAGACTGGGTTGGCTGCCCACTGGAGAGTGGTATCACTGGGTCAAGGTCACCATCTGCCGCAGCAGCGTCCAGAGTGTTTAGAGTCTTTCCTGGACGTAGACACCCTTTTGTCTGACATTCAGATAAAACCAATCACCACATTCAGATAAAGAGGTCAGAGCTGGGAACCGTTAGTGCACATCCACCTCTCCCGAGAGTGTTCACGCCTCTTCCACGCGGGGCTAGGCTGCTGCTGAGCATGGTTCTGCTGGCTGTGGCTGTGGCCTCTTTCCTCAACCACAGCCATCGCAGGCCTGCCACAGTTTTTATTCTTCTAGAAGAGAATAGGCAACACAAGAGAAGCAAGGTATGTTAGATATGAAACCGTTAAAAATTATTTCCTCAAACATTGTATATATTTTTTGCCCATACCTAATTTGATAGCAATTTTAAAAAGATTAAAATGAAAAAAAAAAATTCCCCTATATTAAGTCTTTGAAAGGCATCCAACTTAGTTTTCATACAATTATTCTCTCTTTGGAGTCATACTTTATTGGTTTCAGTAATGTGTAACAAATGCACCAGCATAAACAGATTTAGGAGCAAACAGCAGCTTCGTAATTATAGTTCAGCTCGCGGGGCCCAGCTGTGGGGGTGCAGCCTGCGCCTGCCTGTGCGCCAATAGGGCTGGTCACCTTGAGCATCTGGGAGTGTCTGGGTAAGTGAGGTCTGGGCAAGGCAGCATCCACACACCTGCGTAGTTCTCACTTTGTCCACGTTATCCGGCAATGCCACAAAATTATCAAGTAAGTGTTCTCCAAGCGCATATTCAGTTAGTGTTTGGAAAGTGCATAGGTACCTCATACAGCACCTTTAAGAGGAACTAGGAGCCCAGGAATGAGAGCGGGTGTGAGGCCTGTACTCTCTTTGCATAGATAAAATATGCATGTGCATATCTGACGCCAGAAAGTTAGATTGGGGCCAGAATGTGGAAGTCCTTACCTGTGCGATACTAGGGAACCACTGAGGGTTTCGGAGAGAATCGTGTCTCTGATGTGCGGCATGCCGTGGAGCCGGGGGGTGACAGGGCAGGCTCATGCAGGGCACTCGCCGTGGCCGGAGGAGGAGAGAAGGCAGCCAGTGAGCTGAGCAATTCGGTGCCTGGGTCAGGAGGGGAAGAGGGAGTACAGGAAGGCGGATGAAGCTGCGAGTCTGCACCCCGAGGTCGCCGTTGCGCTTTGCCGGAAATCAGGAGAAGCAAGTGTGGACCTGACTCAGAGATACTTAGAGACACCACTGCAAGCTGCAAGTTTGGAAATACAGGAGGAGGCTTGGGGAAAATCTGGAGCAGGGAGCATTTGGGAGCCTCTTAGGTAGAAGTGCAGGTCAAGTAGCCAGAGTGTGAGGCGTGCATGTCTGGAGAGAGGAGGCCAAAGGAAAGCCCACATTTGGAAATGGAGGAAGGGTTGGAAGACCCAGAGAAGGCCCTGCTTAGAGTCCAGAGAAGAGCTGGATGGCGCAGTTCACTAAAGCCCAGAGCCGAGAGTTTCCAGGAGAAAGTCCCAAGTGTTGCTGAAAACCAGGGGGCAGGACTCCAGTTGGAGCCTGTGAGGGGAGCCTGGCGGCCCTGATCCCTGAGAGCAGCCAGAGCCTGGGTGTCATGGTGGAAGTGGGTGGGAAGTGCAGGAAGCAGGTGGAGATGGTCCTTCAAGGCCTGGTGCTTCACACAGGTAGCCAGCTGTGGACCGAGACACAACTGGAGAGGGGCCTGAACCCAGAGCATCTCCAGGTGGAGGAGGGAGCCAGGAAGGGCAAAGGTATCCGGAAGAAAGGGGGCAGGCATGGAGCCAGGTCCCCAGGGAGGCTGCAGTCTTCTTTCTCTGTTCATGGACTGGTTGTTAGTTATTTTGAGTTCTCAAAGTCGTCCACTCGGTGCGGTCCAGAGAAAGTTCCCAGGGTCTCAAGCCGGAGCAGGCCTTGTGCTTTTCCGAACACTGTGCGTGTTGACTCAGGGTTACCGTCAATGGCTAATTCTAGCGTGTCTTTTGTTGAAGTCTGCAGAAGAGCCTCAACCAGCACCAGCTTTTGAAGAACTTAGAAAACTTGTGTTCTTCTGATTCTGGGATTTTTGCCTGAAATGCCTCGTATATTTTTGGCTAGGTGTTGTTAGCACTTGTGTTACAGCATTTGGAGCTCTGTATTTTTGTGATGTGCTAGCTGTGAGGATGTTTAAAATTAGATTCCTAGAAATCAGGTTATAGGAGCTCTCGGCCATGCTTCATGGGTTATGTTTTGACCCCTCATAGTGGACCCCGTTGCAGTGGCTATTCTTAGTATTTGTGGAACACCTGACTGGTGATGCTAGGAGAATGTGATTTGTTTTCTTTGTAAGTCTAAAGTCTAACGACCTTGTAGAGTCTTTATACCTATCTCTTATAAATCAGCTTTAATATACTTGAAAATGTCCTCATTGTGCCCTTGAAAAGCAGGCTCACATTTTAAAAGTCATCCTTTTAAAATCCTTTTCTGCAGCCTGTGCCCTTTGTCTGTTTTGTTACCTTCACTGCAACATCATGAAACAGGGACAAGGGCTAGAATCTATTTCATACACAGAGCTTGAAACAGGGACAAGGACTAGAATCTCTGTTTCATACACAGAGCTGAACTGTGCTGAGCGACCTGCTATGCTGACGTCTGTTTCTGTCATGAGAGGGAACCCAGGCCTCTTGACTTTTCCTTTTGTACATTTTCAAAAAGAATATTTTTTCCTCTCTTGGGTCCATTCCATTGTGGGATTCTCTCCTAAGGCTGTTTCTTTGCGTTCCATTTTGACAAGTATGATTTATTTCTGAGATGACGAAAGGGCAGTGAAAAGGCCTGGGAAAGAGAAAGCAGGAAGAGAAGGAATTGTCTCAAGATTTTAGTCAGAAGGAAATCACTCAGACAGAAACGCTATTCCAAGTGGGTCAGATCCCAGGAAGTGGGATTGAATAAGTGACATGATATCGCACAACTGTTTTACATTCTTGCTGTTGCCAGGGGTAACGAAAAGAACGAGTATATTCATTCCGAGGTCAAATATATATCTTTGCTGACTCTGACTATAATTAGCAGAATTCGTTCAGTTCAAGTTTGAGAATACCTTTACAGAAGAGGGTCTTCGTGCACGTGTGCCTATTTCTATTTATATGTTCACACGTATTGGAGTATAAATGTGTGTGTGCTGTGTGTGAGACCTCATTATTTGAAACAAGAAATGTGCAGTAGAGCTTCTTAATTACGGGAAGGTACATTTGGGGGATAAACCACTTTGTTTAGAATTGAATAATGGGGTCTTTGAGGGATGTATATATGTATGTGTGTTTGCATTTATGTGTATGAAAGTGTGTATTGCATGTATATGTGTTGTGCATGTATGTGTGCCTTTGTGTGTAATGTACATGTGCATGCATGTGTATATGTGTGCATGTGTATTTGTGTTGCATGTATGTGTGTGCATGTGTTACATGTTTAGGCACGACTGCACATATGTGCAAGTAGGCATGCATGGATGCTCATGTGTATATAGTTATACATGTATATTTGTGCATGTTGTGTCTACGCACTTACGTATGTATGTGTGTCAGAATGTGTATGTATATGCATGTGTGTGTGAGTGTTGTGTGTATGCTTGTGCGTGTGTGTTTGAATGTTGTATGTTTGTGTGCGTGTGTTTGAGTGTTGTGTGTATGTGTACGCATCTGTTATGTGGTGGTATTATGTGATTATGTGAACGTGTGTGCATGTGTGAATGTATGTATTGCATATAGGTGTGCGTGTCCATGTGTGTGTGTGTGTGTGATATGTGTCTGTGCATGCATGCATGTGCACATTTGATTTGTGAATCCTCTCTGGGAGGGGCATGTTCCTGGAGACAGTGCATGGGATCCTCCGCTGTCCTCTCAGGGAGAGAGACATTGTGAAAGTTCGAGCCATTAGGTAAACATGCCTGATGTTCTATAAAATATATATTTAAATATACCACTGGGGTTAAATATATGTTAAATGGGTGCAAAGCTGTTATATTGCATTAAAAGTCATGTTAGTACTTCCTGGTTAAAGGCTTTGTGAATGATTTCCTGTACATGGGACATAATACACCACACAGAATTACAGCAGGTCAATGGTATTTGCCAGGAGGTCTGGCTTATGATTGGTATTTCTAGTTGCAGACCTGCAGGTTGAGCTTTGCTGGACTTAGAGGAGGGTCATTGACTCTGCCCACTGAATGATACCAGCGTCTCTGCTGCTTCCTTTTTCTGCCGGCTTCATCCAGAGCTGGGACAGCTGCTCTCAGACGCATTGTACTTTTCTCTACATAAAAATCTGCAGCATTTGTTAGCAGTCCAGTAGCAGACCGAGTGGCAGGTCCAGGGGCAGGTCCAGCGTCAGGTCCAGCATCAGGTCCAGCGGCAGGTCCAGCATCAGGTCCAGGAACAGGTCCAGCGGCAGGTCCAGCGACAGGTCCAGGGGCAGGTCCAGCAGCAGGTCCAGTGTCAGGTCCAGCGGCAGGTCCAGCCAACTTTCCACATGGCCCATGTGAAAATGTACCCTCTCCCTTCCATTTTTTAAAGCAGTATCATTAGTAGAGCCTACTGCCATTTCTCCTTGAGCTCCTCACAGTGGATGGTAAGCATTTGCTTTATTAAAGCAAAGTTCCGTGCTCTTTGTGCTAAGTCCCCTCTGCCTTTCTGTGAGAGGCTAGAATTGGGATCGACCCTCAGCTGTGCCAGAGCCTTGGTACATGTCTCAGTTCTGGAATCTACTCTGTGCTTGTTGCCTTCCATCCACCGACAGCCGTCTGTCTTCCTGTCACTCCTTCAACATGGAGTCCAGCAGTGTGCACACAGGTGAGCCTGTGTGAATGCTGGTTTTGTAGGATCTTATCGGGACCTTAGTCATCTTTTCACTAGGAAACCAGACACTGCAAAGGACTTAAAGAAAAGCCCAAAGAAGCCGTATCAGTAGAATCATAGAGACAGAATTCTACAACCATAGGAAATGGCATTGATTATCATGAAATGTGCATTTATGTGAGGCATAGTAAAACATCACATTTCTTACTGGGTAAGAGCTTGGAAAAGATTATGAAAGTATAACTGCCTCTACTCTTGTATCGTAGAACATGGTAAAATGATGCAAGGTATTGTATAGAATGGAACAAACAGAATAGAATTATATAGAGTAGCGCAGAATAGAACAAATAGCATAATGTTATATAGGGTAGCATAGAATAGAAGAAACAGTGTAACATTATGTAGTATAGTATACAATAGGAAAAATCGTATTACATGGTCTAGAATAGAACAAGTGGGATAGTATTGTAGAGTATTCAGTTGAACTAATGACGTAGTATTGCATAGCATAATACAATCTAGATTAGAACACACAGCATAGTATTAATATTACGTAGTGTGGTGTGGAATAGTAGAGTCGCATGGCACAGAACAGAGAGGATAGTGTTCTGTAGCACTGATGCAGGAGTTTTGCTCTTTAGCTCAGCTGGGTCCAGGTTCTTGTCTCATGACCAGGAAGAAACAGGCACGGGGACATCGAAGAGTGAGTGCAGTGGAACTCGTTAAGCTAAAAGTTAAGCTCTCAGCGAAAAGAGGGGTCCTGAGAGCAGATTGCTGGTCGCCCCCTTCCCAGTTGACTACAAGGGCTTTTATATAGAAGCTGATGGGGCTGGTCTCGCTGTCTAAGGAGCAAATATCTGGTGGTTCCACCCCATTCCCTCGTGTGCATGGGGACCTTTAGTCTGCTGTGAGCATGTTTAGGAGGGCCCCCCGTGCAAGTCCCCCTATCTGCACAAAACATGGGCTGGAGGCTCTCTGGGACCCTTCCCTTACTGTCTGCCTAAAGCAAGCTGGCTAACTCCTTTCTGTATAGAAGAAAATAGAATAGAATAGAACAGATAGTACAGCATTTTATAGTATGGAGTGAAGCTGTAGTATTCTATCATAGAGAATGGAATAGTATAGAATAGAACAAACAGATCGTACTAGTGTAGTATAGAATAGTAGCCTCAGGCAGCACGGAGCAGGGTTGTGCTCCCTATGTACAGAGTGTAACCACCAGGAGAGCGTTCTTCAGTGGGGCGTCACTGGCCCTTCATATTTCTTTGGTTCCGCGGAAATGAGGAGAGGAAGTTAATAGAGGGGGAGGAGGTTGGCTTTCTTACTTTTAAGGCGCTCATTACTTCTTGGGGATCATTTGATGGTCCCCTTTGGTAGTATTCTGTGAAGCAGTCTCTGTACTCTGTGTAGGGTGAAATGTGGGGCAGTCTGTGGACTCTGTGTAGGGTGAAATGTGGGGCAGTCTGTGGACTCTGTGTAGGGTGAAACATGAAGCAGTTGAGAAAGGATGAAGTCAGAAGTAGCTCAGCAGAGATGCACCAACTCTTACCTGGGAGACTGTGGAACAGTCTGTGGACTCTGTGTAGGGTGAAATGAGGTGTTTTGTGTGAATTGTTGTCTCATGCCTGGCACATGGCAGAGCCTCCGTGGATCTTGCCATCGTGAACCCTCTGATAACTTCTCTACAGTGCCCTCCACACTATAAATACCACACATTGTGGGAAGTCCAGGCCTTTTCAAAGGCTGGGTTTCATTTTAACAAAATTGTTATGCCCTGCTCATTTGGAATGGCCAGATCATCCTGCACTTCTGACTTCACCTGTCCAGCTGGGTACACCTCCCTGCGTGCTGCCAAGGTTTACGGCGGAATTCCCTGACGCCACTACCCTCACTGCCTGCACCTGAATCTGCTGTGGGGTGATTTCCTTATTGGACTTGTCTGGGGACCTCCTGAGGGGTGGATGGGTGAGGACTGGGTTATCTGGGGAAGGTGTTCATGGCATTCCTGTTTGCAGTCTGTGTCTCTGTTGGAAGAGATGCTTTTAGCACATCCGTTAATCCAGACGTGATTAGCAAGGAGTGTCTCTCCCAGGTAAGAGTTGGTGCATCTCTGCTGAGCTACTTCTGACTTCATCCTTTTTCAAGTCTGTTACAAAGAGAACTTTGGTTTCTCAAGGTTTAAGAATTGATGTCAAAGAGCAATTTAGTGTTCTTTTTGAGTCACCAGCCTTGCTGTGGATGATTCATGAGTCTTTGGTGGTTAGGGCCACAGCACAATCGGTGGGCCGTCTGTTCCCCACCCTGGTGGATACTTTCTCACCCAAAGAAATGTATTCTGTTAACATGTCTCAGTTAGAATATTTTAGTAGGAGACAGAGTTATGGCTCTTGTTTTAATTTGTAATAGATGATTACTGTAGCAGGGTCAAGGTTGAGACTTGCAGTGTAGCTCATGGAAAACATTGATTAGAAACACCCAAAATATATCACCAGCTTTGTTGCTGCAGCTCCAAGGGACTAGGAATGCATATATATTTTTTCTTTTGTTATTATTTATTGTTTTTATTTTTGAGACAGAGTCTTGCTCTGTCACCCAGGCTGGATTGCAGTGGCATAATCTCAGCTCACTGTAACCTCTGCTTCCAGGGTTCAAGAGAATCTTGTGTCTCAGCCTCCCAAGTAGCTGGGATTACATGTGCCTGCCACCATGCCCAGCTAATTTTTGTATTTTTAGTAGAGACAGGGGTCTCACCGTGTTGGCCAGGCTGGTCTTGAACTCCTGACCTCAAGGGATCTGCCAACCTTGGCCTCCCAAAGTGCTTACATTACACACATGAGCCACTGTGCCTGGCCACCATGATCATTTTAAATGTGGCACTCAATATCTGCCTTTTTTTTTTTTTTTTTAAGAAGTGCAAATGTTACCTCTCACACCTCTATTCTGTTGCTGGCCTGGGCTGGCCAGCAGGGTTCCCAGGCTCGAGGCCATGTCTGAAGTGTTGTTGGACAGTGTGGATCTGTGACCCCTTGGTCTTTGGGGACGTGGGGCACCCCGAGACACCCACAGTCTTGCGAGGGCTTACGGCTCTGTGTGTGGCTGCTGTGAGGCAGCCTTCGGTGGGGAGGAAGGAGAGCAGAGCCCATCTGTCCTGGTGCGGAAAATGCCCAAGAAACCAAAGAAATGGTACAAAAAAACATCATCTGCCCTGGTGCCATTTCTGTAAAAAAAAAAAAAAAAAAAAAAAAAAAAAAAAAAAAATTCACTCTGAATGTGGTTCTGTGCTTGAGGAGGATAGAAAATACCTGGAAAGGCACAGAAAGTGTTCTTATGGGGTCAGCGCCGGGAAGTGGGATGGGAGGCTTGGGAGTGTGTGCAAAGGAGGAAGTGGCATATTTTATTCTAGTTTATTTGGTAGAGCAAGTGATGAAAGTGAAGCTTGAGTGATCAGAGCAGCTCGGCCTGGCCATGGGTAGATCCCAGCGTGTCCCGCCTCCCGCCTGCAGCTGCAGCTCTGTTTCTCAGTCACAAATGAGACAAGTGGCCTGAGGTTGTGGGCCGAGGAGGGGCAGCTCGGTGTCCCCAGCACCTGACTGTCCAGGCTGCTCTTGGGCCAGCCTGAGGGAAGGGGCGGAGGAGAGCTGGGAGGGTGCACAGTGCGTCCTCCTCCCCCGCCCTGGGACTGAGGTAAGCCCAGGCTGCTGTCAGGATGGAGGAAGATGCCCTCAGGACGGAGGAAGAGGCCGATGGAGTTTGGTCAGCAGCCAGTGTGGTCTTTCCCACAGGGGATTCGCAGTGCCCCAACTAGCAGGAAAAAACTCTGCTTTAGTTTTTAAATTTTGCTCATTCTCTTTATCGTGCTGGTCATGGTAAGATTTGGATATTGTTGGTAGGAATCAGTGTCAATTGCGTACAGTTGACTCTTGTCCAACACAAGCTTGAGCTTTGCGGGTCAACTTATAGGTGGATTTTTTCAACCAAACTCAGGGAGAAAATACAGTGTTCTGCCACGTGAAACGCATGTCGGAGGGCTGATTCTTTGTACACGCAGAAAATACAGTGTTCCTGCCATGTGAAACGCGTGTCGGAGGGCCGACTCTTTGTACACGCAGGTTCGGCAGGTCCACCTGTGGGGCTTGAATGTGCCTGGATTTGGTGTCCATGGGGTCCTGGAACCGACTCCCTGAGTCCAGTGAGGCTGGCCCCGGGATCGACTCCTTGAGGACAGCGAGGCTGGCCCCGGGACCGGCTCCCTGAGGACAGCGAGGCTGTTTCTAGTAGCAGGTGGTTTATTTTGTGTTTTCCCCCTGGCTCCACACCCCGTTCTCAAAGACACGGCTGTCACAGGGGGACCAGCTGGGGCAGGGGAAGAGTGGAGGGCACCTGGTAGAAGTGGCCGTGGACTCTCTTAGGAACGATAACCGTGACACCTACCGTAGACGAAGATGTTGTTGGTCTGCACTCTTCTCGTGTTGGTCTGGGGCATACAGTGGCCGTGGGCTGGTGTGGTCCACAGCCCCGGTCTGGGGCATGCAGTGGCTTTGGGCTGGTGTGGTCCACAGCCCCGGGCTCCGTGGTCCCTGACCCTGAAATCCCATCCGGTCCTGTGTCACCTTGGGCCAGCTGTCTCCTGAGGGGAAGGGAACAGGGAACAGCCCTCCCCGCATGGCCTCCCCAGCACCACCCACCCCCAGGACCTCCAGTGTTGACCCTGCTGGGGGCTCCTCTCTCCTGGGGGGACCTTGTCCCAACAAGAGGACTCCATGGGCTGCAGGAGGTGTCGAGCTATTTTCTCTCCTGGAACTGGGTTGCTGGCAGCTCCCAGATGCAGGAGGAAAGGCTCAGAAGTGCCTTCATAATAAGGAGTTGTTGACGTGAACTTTGGACAGCAAACACTGCTTACATTTCCTTTTCCATTTTGATGCGTTAATGGTGTGCGGCAACACCGTGACACACGGGGATGCAGGTGATGGGTGACCCCCCCGCAAGGGGGCCATGCACCTGTTTGATAAGAAGGCATGCTTCTCTTACTGCAAATAAAAACTTTTAATGGTTTTCTGCCAGAAAGACCCTGTCCTTTATGTAGGATACATAGAGGATCATTTGGCCAGGGATTGGGGATTTGGGGTTAAACTAAAAACAAATTAATTTCATTTTGTAGCACTCTGAACCCATTTGAGTTAATTATTCATTGAGAATTTGAATAGCACACATTGTTCTGACTTCCAATTTCCCCCTAATGAACGGCATTTGCTGTAACATGACAAAACCTTTGGTCTTAGAATTACTGGGTAATGTGGAAAAAGTCAAAGTTGGTTCTCTGTTGTTTTGCTTTAAGGAAATTATATTACTTTGCAGCCACTTAGTTTTCTCCTTTCCAGTAAGAAAAATTGCTTTCTTACTACCTGAAAATTCGTGAAGGTCAAGGGGACACAGGCTGCAGTGCATTAAAAGCCACCATCAAATGTGGACGTGGACCGAGTTTTCCCCTGTTCTCTCCCACCATCAAATGTGGATGTGGACTCAGTTTCCCCCTGGTCTCGCCCATCATCAAATGTGGACTTTGACCCAGTTTCCCCGTGTTCTCGCCCATCATCAAACGTGGACGTGGACCCAGTTTCCCCCGTTCTTTCCCACCATCAAATGTGGACGTGGACCCAGCTTCCCCCTGTTCTTGCTAACCATCAAATGTGGACTTGGACACACTTTCCCTCTGTTCTTGCCCACCATCAAATGTGGACACGGATTCAGTTTCCCTCTGTTCTTGCCCACCATCAAATATAGATGTGGACCTAGTTACCTTCTGTTCTCACCCACCATCAAATGTGGGTATGGACCCAATTTCCTTCTGTTCTTGCCCACCATCAAATGTGGGCATGGACTCAGTTTCCCTCGGTTCGTGCCTACCTTGCCACCATGGCTCATTTCACAATCACTCAGGAAAGGAAGAAACATTATTTTTAATAGGCATGAAGGCAGTTGTTTTTAACCTAAGGAACAGGACATAATTCCAGCAATGGGAATGACCAGCCGAGTGGGTCTGTGTGAGGTTTGGAAGAAAAAAAGGATTTTAACTTCCCCTCTCTGTGTGTGCCCACCTCCCCCAGTTGAGAGTCACAGATTTAATTACTTTAATTTTGAGCTTAAAATAATTTGACAACCTAACAAAAACTACTACAGTCCTATAAAATTCTGCTGTGTGTTTGGTTTTTCAGTTGCTTTTCTGAATATGGTAAATGAATGCATTATGAGTTGTTATTTTAGTAATTGCTGTAAAAATTAATGTATGTTATAACCAAGTGTTATAAAGTTAATTTAGCACCAAAGTAAAGCTAAAGCTGCATTGATTTCCCAGTGTAGTTGTGCATAACAACGGCTCCATGAGGCAGGGGCTGTGACCCTGCAGTCTGGTGGAAGCAGGTGCCACCTGGCTGGTGCGTTCGCTGCCCGTCCCCTCTTGCTGCCAGGCAGCTTTGCAGTTTCCAGGCTATGCGGGAATTGAGGCCGGTGGTCAGTAAGAGACGGTGGGGAGTTGGGTGGTGCAGGTTGGCGTGGGGTGGAAGGAGGCGTGGAGAGCCTGGGGAAGCCTGGACAGCAGCTCCGGTACCTGCACAGGGGGGCAGGGTGCAGCGGCACGGGACAGTGAGTAGCTCCTGGAAACAGCCGTTGGGGTTTTTATAGATGAGTCTGTCTTCAGCTCTGCATCCCTTTCCTGCTGAGTCCGGGTGGAGGGTGGAGGCGTCGAGCGCTTGTTTCTCCAGGTGAGGGCCCATCGGACACAGCCAGTGTTTCCTGGAGTCCCCTCACCTGGGAACGTGCCCCTGCTCTTTTCAGAACAAAACAAATCTTAGTTAAACTTGACACATCACCTTTCCAGAAGGTGTTTAAGTCTGTATGCCTGTTAAGTCACCTAACTTTAAAGAGTAATGATACAATATGCTTCTTTTTTGGGGAGAAAACCGAGCTGATTTAAAAGATAAAATCAGAGGTTGGGGTCGCAGCATTTTGGAGGAGACTTGGTTTATGTCCTAGTGGGCAGCAGTGTTTCCTCAACTGTGGTGTTTGCTCTATTATTACATTACAGAGGTGACACTTCAAGCATAGGGAAATGGAAGGCAAAACAGCGCCCCCATTCAGAGATAAACGTTATCAACATATTCATGCACTTCCTTCTGCTGTTTTTGCTCTTCACTTTTTGTTTTAAGACCACGTTCGTAGGATGGATATATAATTGTTTATGGTGACTTTAAAAGCACCTTTCTTGCTAAAAAGAGTATTTTTTCAGTCTGGAAAATTTAGACAACATGTTTTGTTTAAAAATTAATTATAATACCACCGTGAAGTCATCAATGTTTTTATACATTTTCTTGGTCTCTTTATGGACTTAATAGATACAATTTAACAAATTGGAAATAACGTAATATTATGCATAAAATGTTTCTTGGCATTAGAGATGGAGCAGAGAGGAGGCACAGGGCTTCCCGCTGGCTGAGGTCCTCCCAGGGTGTGACCAGCAGCCTCCCAAGTTTAGGGTCTGCACGGAGTAAGATTTCTAAATTGCCTTACACCACAACCCCTGCAGCCACGCGTCCCTTTGATAAGGGGGTGTACTCTGATAGATTTTTCAAGACAAGAGTTTGCTGGATCTGAGGCTGTTTCAGCTGCTTCTGGAGACGGCAGCTCTGGGACGTTTGTGCCAGCTCTCCCTCAAGACCCCACGGATGCCACATCCTCATCTTTTGGAACCCAGTGTTGTAGAGGAGAAATCTGAAGCCAGTTTGATTTTTGCTTCTTGGTAGGAAACTGATGTTTTCAGGCTTTTCCCCTTTATTTCCATAATGAAGATGATGTCCCACCTCATCCAGAGGTGTGTTTGTTACCTTGTCGGGAATGTCCAGCCCTTATGTCCCCCTTCAGGCCCTCAGTCCCTTTCTCAACTTCCTCGCAATCCTCCCCATCTCATCCATCTTCACTGTAATTCTGTTATTTTTTTCATTTTTGTGCTCACTTTCCCATGCGACTTTTGTTCTTGTTTCACAGATGCCCGTGCCAAACTTTATGTCTGGGGCTCGAGGGCCGTGTTTTATTCTGTCTGCCTCTGCATGTACTTTTGAGAAGTGGGGTTGGAGGTTGCCCCCCAGGTGCTGTTTCAGCTGGGCCTGCCCAGACTCTGTGAATTGGGGACGTCGGGCAAATCCCATGTGGCTCTATGGTGGGCCGTGCCGCTGAACCGTACGTCTGAGGTTTGGGGGCCGTGTTTCATTCTGTCTGCCTCTGCATGTACTTTTGAGAAGTGAGTGTGGGGGTTGCCCCCTGGGTGTTTCAGCTGCACCTGCCCAGACTCCCTGAAGTGGGAACGTCGGGCAGAACCCGTGTGGCACTACAGTGGGCTCTGGTGCTGACAGAGCAAGAAGCCGCACTCCCAGGACGTGCTTGCAGCTGTGGGCAGGACTGGGATTGTGACAGGATCATTTCCTTCTCTAAAATACATCTCAACAGTTATCCAGAGGGTTGGCTGTAGGCTTTCAACAGCTTCACTCTTCTTAGTTACCAGGAGACAATTCACTAAACAGAGTTGCTGTCAGGGTTTAATTAGGAATTTCTGCGAGAGGCTGGTGGTACAGCTCCCTCTGCAAGCCTCCTGCAGCCTACCCGTCCCCACTCTTGGGCCCAGCCACCTGCATTGGTCTGTGGAGACTGCACATTCTCTGTTCTCCTAAGGGGCTCCTGGACTTCGGGACAGCCTTGGTAAGTTGATGTGTAACTCCCAGTCTCTTCTCTCTTTAAGTAAGTACGTTCATGGAATCCTGATCTTCGAAATTGTTTCATCTTTGTAAAACAGCCATAGTTTCCTAAGCCACCTTGTGTCTGAGTGTGAATCACTTGTTATTTTTCACTGCAGAATGAACAGAACTGGAATCATAAGATTTAGAGGGTGATGAAAAGACAGAGGTTAGCATATTCCATTTTCTCACCTTTTCCTTACACTTTTTCCTTAAATGCACCCCTCGTATGTCTGTGAAGTTCTTCCCAATTCTGTAACGTCACTCCATCCGCAAGTGGAACATTTGTGAACAGTAACAAGTATTGATGTATACACCTCTGCAACCCCGCTGGAATTAATGCTTTTTATTTATGAATGGATGGTCATCAGATGGCCAGAGGGATTCCCTGTGAATTGCGGGGGTCCTCATGCCTGCTTGTGAGTGACATGCACATGGCGAGGGCTAGGGAATCTGAGTCTCTGTGATTCGAGTAGTGACATCGTTTACGCAAGGCAGGTGGATGACTCTTTGAGCTTGGCATGCTCCTGGGTGGCACAGCACAGCTGACATGGAGTGGGGCAAGGGCTTGTTCCACGAGTTTCTGTGTTTTTGTTGTTGTTGTTGTTGTTGTTATTTTTTTTGAGATGGAGTCTCTCTCTGTCACTCAGGCTGGAGTGCAGTGGCGCGATCCAGGCTCACTGAAAGCTCCACCTCCCGTGTTCACACCATTCTCCTGCCTCAGCCTCCCGAGTAGCTGGGACTACAGGTGCCCACACCACGCCCTGCTAAATTTTTTGTATTTTTAGTAGAGACGAGGTTTCACAGTGTTAACCAGGATGGTCTCGATCTCCTGACATTGTGATCCACCCGCCTTGGCCTCCTGAAGTGCTGGGATTGCAGGCGTGAGCCACCGTGCCTGGCCTGTTTTTGTTTTTTTGAGACGGAGTCTTGCTCTGTCATCCAGATTGAAGTGCAGTGTCATGATCTAGGCTCACCGCAACCTCCACTCACTGCAACCTCTGCCTTTCAGTTCGAGCAATTCTCTTGCCTCAGCCCCCCTAGTAGCTGGGATTACAGGCATGTGCCACCATGCCTGGCTGATTTTTGTATTTTTAGTAGAGACAGGATTTTGCCATGTTGGTCGGCTGGTCTTAAACTGTTGGCCCCATGTGATCCACCCGCCTTGGCCTCCCAAAGTGCTGAGATTACAGGCATGGGCCACTGCACCCGGCCCTGTGTTTGACTCTTAAATCTTCTTTTTCTTTTTAATATTTCTGTTTCTGGACGGCCACTCAGTGGATATGGAGGAAGAGTTCACAGATGTCCGTATTACATTTCTTACTTAAATTAGCCTCCCTTGAACACTGCTATAGGGTACAGATGCATGAAGGGCTGAAAGGGTGGTTGCGTCCCAGTAAGTGTGAGCGTGGAGCTGGTCTGTGAGACCCCGGTGCCAGTGAAGGCACCCGTGTGAGATGGCCTGGGATGGGGGTGTTCAGAGCCCTGACCGTGGCACACACCCTTCAGCTTTGATGTTTCAGGCCATTGCTCTGGTCATCAGTGAGCAGAAGGTCTAACAGCAGTGATATTTATCACTAGCTGTGTTGGCCAATGTGTTAGGAGGGTGAACCTGTTTGACTTAAGCTGTTTGACGGGTTTGCATTTAAATAGACAACTGGTGACCTGGTGCCTGGACGCTTGCTCTGTGACTTGCCCTACGTGGCTTCTCCCTCTGGTATGCGTTAGATGAGATGGGCGTGTTTAGGGTGGTGTGGCCCTAGACTAGAAATGCAAACCCTGCCTCACCCCAGATCTGCCCCACCCCAGTGTGACTTTTGGAGGTGGAGGCCCAGCATCCTTCACCTGCCCTCCAGGGTGATGCTGAGGATGCTGAGGTTTCAGAGCGCTGCTTTGTTGGCACTCCAGCAAGTCCTGCTTAAAGAGGCCAGGATCTGAAATGGCAGGTTACCAAATTGTATAGCAGAAAAATAGAAACGTTTCCTTAGAATGGGCGTAGGAAGAAAAATGATTTCCTTCACCATATCTGGAAAAGATTTCAAATTAGCAGGCACTATTTGGAATTATTAGTGGTCTCCTGTATTTCTTATCCTTTTTTTTGTTTTTTCTTTTTTCTTTATTTTGATACAGGGTCTCATCCTGATGCCCAGGCTGGAGTGCAGTGGTGCAATCTTGGCTCCCTGCAACCTCTGCCTCCTGGACTCAGGTGATCGTCTCACCTCAGCCCCCTGAGTATCTGGGACCACAGGCACGATACCATACCTGGCTATTTTTTTTTTTTTTTTTTTTGTAGAGACGAGTCTTGCTATGTTGCCCAGGGTGGTCTCAAATTCAAGCATTTGTCCTGCCTCAGTCTCCCAAAATGCTTCTGTACCCCTGACCCAACAAGGAAGGACAAGAGGCGTGAGCCACACTCCTGGCCTCCTGTCTTTCCTTGTTGGAGCAGGGATGTAGAAGCACTTGCCGCAGCTGACTTGAGTATATCTCGTTTTGCTTTGTTTTCGTCACAGGTAACCTGGCAGTGCTGTGCACCAGTGCTGCTGGCCAGCTGTTTTTTCGATGGACTGGCAGAAAATCAAACTGAGACCCGGGTTCCTTTCTCCCCGGGTACTGACCAGGTGGGAGAGGAAGGACGTTATCTGAGTATCAACTTCATGAGGGCTGGTGGGGAAACGTCAACTTTAAGGTGCCTGGGATCTAAGGCATGGAACCCAGAGTGCAGCGGAACATAGGGGATGTAGCCTTGGGAGCAGAGACGTGCGGGCCAGTGCCCTCGTTCCTGGCAGGTTCTGAGTGCAAGAAAAGGTTAGTGACCCAGCCGAAGTCACGGAGCAACCTGCCAAGACCTGCCTGGATGTGTGGCTGGCATCTGTGCTGGCCCCAAAACTGCCCATTTGGGGATTCCTTGCAGTTTCAGACCCATCTAGGGGTCCGGAGAGGGTCCCAACCATGACCTCAAAGAACGAGGTGTTGCCTTGAGATCCTCCAAGGTGAGGGTAGGAATTTTTTTTTTTTTTCAATTAGCAATAATTTGTTGTGAATGATCTTGGACCTATTTTCCACTTCTTTGTATAGGAAGAGAGACAGAATAAAAAGTCTCAATGTGCCAGATGCCATGTAATGAAGTCGTGGGGTTAACATTGTTGATTATTATGTAACATCACGTTAAGTGGAACATATTCACACGTGTCCACAGCGTGTGCGTGTGCCCAGTCCGATGAGCAGGTTGGGTTGGGGTCGCTGCTGGTTCATGCAGCCCCTCTGGGTGGTGCTTTCTCTGTGACTTCTCAACACCTTTGCTGCTGCCTCTGTTGGAGTTCAGCCTTGACCAGCCTTGCTGCCACCAGGTTCTCGGGGCCTGTGCACCCTCTTCCCCGCGCGCACCCTCTACCCCGCGTGCACCTTCTTCCTGGGGCACACCCTCGTCTCCGCGAGCACCCTCGTCCTCCGTCCTGCCCACCCGGGGTCTGCTGTGTGTTTCTACTCAGCCCATGCCTGCCTCTTGCTGTGAGCTCAGTTTATTGAGGTGCGGTGAGAAACCAACAGAGGGGAGCAGTGTCCCAGCTTGTCAGGGCAGGAGGGAGCCTTGGGCATCTCTTCCCCAACTCTGGCGACCCACCCTTCGCGATATAGTGCTGGGGAGAGAGGTGAGTTCTAAAGGTAAGACGGCCGTGATTTCCTGAGTCTTAATTACCTAACACTGGGTCATCTGCCATGTCGCCTCATCGAACGGCACCTCTAGAGACAAAGCAAAGCCTCTGGTGGCCGTGGGCGGGGTGGCCATGCCTGTCTGTGGGTTCTGTAGAACCTACCCAAAGCCCCTCCAGCCGTGGGGATGTTCAGGCACTTGCCGCCTGTAGGAAGTGTGCGTTAGCCACGTGGTAGGTGCGGACGCCTGGAGGGATAGGCACAGGCCCACAGGCGTGGTGAGTGTGGGAGATTTAGCCACGTGGGGACGTGTGGCGGGATAGGCACAGGACCACAGGCGTGGCGGGTGTGAGAGAAAGTGCACAGAGTGCCCAGCAGATGGCGTGTGGTCAGCGGAAGCCGTGAACACAGGCCGGGCTCGGGAGACACATTTGGAAATACACTTTAAGCAACATCAATGGATAATGCTGCGATTTGGTTTCCTCCCGTGGTCCAAAACATGTTCTAGAGATGCCGCTGCTTTGTGTGTACCTGAGACAAGGGTCTAAATGTATTAGGGCCTTGATGTAATCTGTAAGACAGGTACAAAATGCCTATTTCAACGAGGCACTGAACAAGAAAGCGTGCTCTATTCAGTGCAATGAGAATGCTTCATTGTCATAAGCAAAGTAAAATGCCTCCAAGGCGAGCTTGCCATGTGTTTAATGACCTTGGACACGAGCCTCCTCAACCTGCCAGAAAGTGCTTCCAGCGTGGCTTCATGCAGTGGTTTCATGCAGTGGCTTCAGTGGAGAATGTGCATATGTGGCTGATACTGAGAGCTGCGCAGCACCCTCCCGACCTGACGCATCCCCACGTGTGGGCCATGAGCCGGGCATCCTGACCTGACAGGTCCGCATGTGTGGACCATGAGCCGGGCAGCACCCTCTTGACCTGACGGGTCTCCTTGTGCCCATTGTGGGACCTCCGTCAGTCAAACAAGTGACACATGTCAAACTGAATGCAGGGAAGAGGGTCCAGGATTGCACGCAGGCTGCATGTCTCATCCTTCTGAGGCCTTCTGGGAAGCCAGGAGGGCAGTGGGGTCTTTTGCGTGTTTCCTCCTGGTGGCTATGAATTTGTACCAATGGCTTTTTGCAAAAGGGCCCGGAGGCGGAATCAGACCCTGTCTTAGAAAGGATGACGTCTTCACGGGCACCTCTTTCCGCCACTCTAGTGCTCCTGTGATTTTTCAATATGTGCACCCTGCAGACTTCAGCCTGTTGGTGTCTTGGGGGAATAGATACCAGGATTGTTCCAATGTGTGCAAACCTGAAACAGGAATTTCTCTGCATTAAGTTGGTCACCAAAATGGGAGGTAAGGGGAGAGGGGAAGGAACTTCTTGGCCTCATCAGCCCTTTTCTTGAAACTCACAGTCAAACTTTGTCAAATTCTAGATGATGGTGCTTTAGTCGATGCATTTATGTATGTTATGTCTCGTTTTCTGAGTATGGTGCTTCGAGAATTTAAATATTAAGGTGAAATTGCCATGCACGGTTGAATTGGCACCATAATTTGACTCTCTGTAAAGCCTTTTGGTTTTCTGTTAGAGTGACTTACCATTTTTTGAGTTAACTGAAACAAACTCTGCTGTCAGCACGAAGGAACCACTGTATAGTTAGGACATCCAATTAAATAGAATTCTCCTAAATAGAGCGTGCTCTTTTCATAAATTTTAAAAATTCATCTATTCATCAAACACATATTGAGTACTTATCACCCTGGTTGCTAGTCACTGTTCATATATATTTTTAAGGAATTACTTCCACCTAGCTCTGAAATAACATTGTATTTAGAATTTAGCCCAGAGGTGATTAAGCATGAACTTTTCTCAGCAGTCTTGTTTTCATTTTTACTTGATAACATGTTCTCAGACTCGGTGCCCAGCTGACGTTACTGTGCATTGCCCCAGGCACACACCTGGCCGGCGCTGTGTCTCTGGGGCTTTAGAGCAGGAAGGAAGGGCTGCCAGGTGTCTGGCCCTTCCATGTTTCCCTGGGGGAAGGATTAGGCCTTGGGCAGGAGTCTTGGCTTGTCTTACTGGATTAGCTGGTGTCATTCAGTCAGCTCTGCCTTGGTGTTAAGCTCTGGACTGACTCTGACCTCTGAATGGCAGAGGAGAGGATGGCGTTTTAAAATCAGTCATGCAGACCGGGGCACCCAGCAGGTCTCGGATAAAAAGTGGTGGCAATTGATCACTTCCCTTTTTGGGAGAACTGTGTGGATTGACTCAGACCTCTTTCTTTTGATTTTATCTTGAGACTTTGCAGAAGCAAAAATGCCTTTAAAAAAAATTAAATGATGGGCTTTTGTAATGTTTGTGTCTCCCCAAGATTCACAAGTTGGAATCCTCACCCGCGAGGAGATAGTGCTAGGAGGGGGAGCTTTGGGCGGTGAGGAGGTCGTGAGGGTCTCATAAATGGGATTTGTGCCCTCAAAAAAGGGACTACAGAGAGCTCCCTCGCTCCTTCCATGGTGTGCGGACCCAGTGAGAAGCGCCGTCTATGAACCAGGAAGCCCTCACCAGGCAAACCTGTCAGGCCTTGACTATGGACTTCCCAGCCTGAGACTGAGACTGAGAGCTGTGAGAAATGAACTTGTGTCATTTGCCAGCCCCTGCCCAGCCTGTGGTGTGTTGTTAGAGCAGCCTGGGTGAACGAAGGCAGGTCGTGAATTTTCTGTCATGCTTTCTGGCTTCAGATACTTGCTAGGGAGATGTCACCATCTTACCCAGGTGGAAGTGTCTGGAATCAGACGTTCCGTTATGATTTGACCTTGTTCTTGCCCCACGCCTGTGCCATTCACACCTCCAGGTGTCTCGGCTGCCCGCGGCCCCTCCAGACGTTTCTGATTCGGGGTGTGGTGCTGGTCGCGGCCGTGCCGTCAGTGACCAGGAGTAGGAGCTCGCGCCCCTCGTGAAGCAGCAGCCTCACCCGGAAGCTGCCGAGAAGCATTTGACAGAAGGTGATCGCGCCTCGAGACTGAAACTTCCTGTTTACAGGGAATAGAGGTGCATAGTAGGGAATTTTAATGATGGCCCTAGAAACAGATGCCTCTGGGGTAGGGGATATTCTGCAGGACAATGCAATGATCTTCTCGAAAAGTGAAGATCACAGATAAAAGGGGTGCGAGGCTGTCCCTGACTAAGACGGGGAAGGAGAGTCACTCAGCACAGTGTGTGGCCCGGATAGAAAAGACGTTTTCGGAACGATTGTGCTACCTGAACATAACCTGGACAACGATGCTCTGAAATCATTCTTGTCTGCCGATGATGGTACTGCGGCTGCAGAGGGGCCTTTATTCCTAGGGAACGTGTGCCTGAGGACTCGGTGAGGCAGCAGGAGCCTCTCACCTTCAAGTGGCTCCAGAGAAGAAACAAATCTGTCTCTCTGTCTGATCTACAGAGAGAGTGAGAAAGCAAATCTAACGAAATGTTAGCAGTTGTTGGAGCTCCACGTGGAGAAAACTTGACCACTTGTTGTACTGTTCTTCCACTTTTTAAATATGTTTGAACATTTTCATAATGAAAATGTGGGAAAGTAAAAATAAATCTGGAAATTAGAACGGAAGTGAGCCCAGCCAAGTGCTCTTGGGTTCAGCCGGGAAGAGCCAACGGTCCGTTGGTGTTCTCTCGACTCGTCGTGGGGATTTCCTCCTCCTGGGTTCACCACCTAGTTTTCCTTGTGATAGTTATTTTATACATAGCTATGAGCATAGGTGATACTGAAAACACACGTTTAGTGTGGTTTGTCATTAAGAATTTGGAGAACTGGCTAAATAAACCACTTGTACAGAGTTGAGATGAGCACTACCTGCCTCAGCGTCTGTGGTAACAGCTTCATTTGGGTGCAGAGCTTGGCAGAGGTTTGAGTGACTCTGTCTCGATGGTCCTCTGTCAGAGGACAAGGTTAAGCATCACCACCGAGGGCCCTGTGGAGCCTCTGGGCTGGAAGTAACCTCCCCCTGGCTGGTGAGGCAGCCTCTGAGGGCCTTTCCTGACAAAGCCCTTCACTGAGCTGCAGTTTGGCCATCTCTGCCCTCACCTCCCCGACTGCAGGGCCTCGAGGTCTCACCACCTCCAGCCTGAGCACCCAGTGCCCAGGGGCAATTTCCCACCTTCCCTGGGGGCTCAGGATTCTGGCTCCCGGGGCAGTGCCCGCAGCTGGGCCCCTCCTCCTGGGCTGGGGGTAAGGCTGGCCACGGCCTCCTGCTATGTCCCACTGGCCACTTCACCGCAGCTGCAGCCCTCACTGGGTGGCCCCTCCTGCTTCTGTTGGATGAGGAGATGCAGGCCTTCACTGAGGCTTCCTGGCCTCGCCCCTGCTGGCTCCAAGGCTGTGCCGCTTCCCCCTTCCCAGCCCCTGGTCTCTGTACAGTGTCTGTCCAGGATGTCTGTCCATCTGTCCTTGACATTCTGTCCAGAAGCAGCCACTGTCATCTTAGTTTGTGAGGGGCGAGCAGAGCCCAGTTGCGGTCGATGTGGAGATGCTCATGCACTTCAGTGTGCGGGGAAGTGAGTTCCTTCATATCTACAGACTCTGCACAGCCAGCTGGGAGCTCACCCCATTCACAGGTGGATGTGCCTTGTTTTTTGGCCCAATCACCTGCATTAACTCAGAAGAGTCACAGTTCCCTGCTTTTCTGTCTTTCGTGACCGTCCACCTCCCTCCTCTGCCTGGGGCTGAATGGTGGGGTCTGTCGTGGGTTCGTGGGACCCTCTGTTCTTGTGCGGCCACCAGGAACTGTTATCCGGGCTGATTCCACAGGAGGAGTTTGGGGTGAGCTCCTGAGCGAGAGTTGGGAAGACTGACGTCTGTGTAAACCTTGCTTGTTCATGGTTATTCCTCTCAGTCTTCTTAAATTGTGAAAAATTGGGGACCATTTTGAAATATGGATTTAGGTATGGATTGGTGAGGAGAGAACGTTGATCTAATTGGGTTTACGTTGTGTGCGATAATTTTACACTATCCTTGGGAAAAACTGAAGATGTTGACAGGGTCATGAGAATCGTTTCTTTCTTTCTTTCTTTCTTTCTTTTCTTTTCTTTTTTTTTTTTTTGGAGATGGAGTCTCACTCTTGTTGCCCAGGCTGGAGTGCAATGGTGCAATCTCGGCTCACTGCAAACTCTGCCTCCTGGGTTCAAACAATTCTCCTGCCTCAGTCCCCCAGTAGCTGAGATTATAGGCGCTCACCACCACGTCCAGCTAATTTTTTGTATTTTTGGCAGAGATGGGGTTTTGCTCTTAAGGGCATTGTTCGTTAAGTATTAATTGGTGGCCTGCCGTTGAACTAATGTTAGTGTAGTGCTGACATCATCAGCCATGGCAGAAACTTACTTGGCATCCCTGGAAAAGAGGGCAGGGAAGCATAGTGCCCTGACACCACCTCATTCTCCAGTGCTACTTCCACCTCTGAGCTGATGGTCATTATGAGTGGATCTGCCCTGGACAATTAGTTTAGTGCAGCTGCCTTGGACAGTCAGGTTAAAAGTAACAAACCGCCACAAAACTCAGCTAATAAAATGTGAGGAGAGACCTGGGGCACCAGGAAGGGGTGAGGCCTGTCTCCCTGTGTGCCATCTGTGTGGAGCCTCAGTACCTAGGGGACAGCGTTTACACAGAGCCCCAGGTTTTTATTAGCATTTCCCTGAATAAAATGTCACTGGTGAGCTGCGGACTGGGAGGCTCTTTCTGATGATTAGGTTTCGTAATGTGGGATCATCAGTAGGCAAGGTGGGCCTGAGGGCCATAGGATCTGGAGACTGTCCAGGGCTGCTTTCTGGGGATGACAGGCTTGTCCCTTCAGCAGTCAAGACACCAAAGAGAGTCTTTCTGAGAATAAAAGAGAGAAGCTTTTAAGGAAAAAAGCAGTTTCTCTCTCTGTTTGGGAGTTGAGTGCATTTTCCTACATTTACTCGGAGATGTTCCTTGGTTCCCACCATGTGCCATCGCCCCGCTATGGGGTAGGGTCACCCCACCTCGTACCTAACCCAGGAAAACTCCTCTGCAGTTATTTCAGAGGCTGTGTGCATTTCTCTTGCCTCAACGGGTAGAGTGAGTTTTTCTTCCTACTGTTTTTAGTCAGTTTTCTTAATCTAGCCTGTTACTGGGATAAGTTCCAGAGACGAGCAGTTTTAAAAACAATCTTTGTACGTTGCATAGAGAGCAGTCCACCTGTAACCAGTTTGTTCCTGGAGGTACCGTAGTGGCCTTGGTTACGCGAAGGCCCCGTGGCTCAGGATGGGCCGAGGAAGGAGTGCGTGAGCAGTGGGCACTGGCCGGAGGCAGGGGAGGCGTGGCCACCTGTGGCTCGAACTCCCCCCATCCACTCTACCGCACCGCTGGGATGTGAACATTCTCGCCCTGGACGTTTTGTCTGAATGTTCAGTGCCCAGGCTCTTGGGTACACAGGCGGCCCCGGGTTTTATTTCAAAAGGGTGTCACGAACAGTGAAGTAACCCACGTGCCTAAGCTTTGATTGACATGAAGGAATGTAGAGGCTGCTGAAATCCTGGTCATTTTAGAACAAAGTATTTTATTAACAGTTTTCTAAAAGAAAGAAATCATTAAAAAATTGATCCCTGTTGAGGTAGAAGGATCTCGTCCTCATGCTCCTCGGTTCCTTCCAGAATCAGCTTCCAGTTCAGCTGCAGAACAGGTTCTGGTGGTGGCTGGAGCAGCCCAGGCAGGTGCCGTCGGGTCTAAGTTCACACTGGTGCCCGTGTGGTCTCCAGTTACGGTGCGGGCCGTGGGGTCTGAGTTCACACCATTGCCCATGTGGTCTCCAGTTACGGTGCTGGCCATGGAGTCTGAGTTCACACTGGTGCCTGCGTGGTCTTCAGTTAGAGTGCTGGCCATTTGTGCCTTTCTGGGAAGTTAGAAGGAGGATCATTTCATCACGTCTCTGTCCTCCCACACCTGATCTATGCTGGGCCACCGTGAATTCTTCCTTTTAACTGTTTCTCTCATCACGGGCAACACTGGTGTTCTGTGGTCAATGTTTGCCATTTCTGAAAACGGATTCTGTGTTTCTTTATATAATCACCTGGTCTCTTTTACGAATTTCGCTTTTCTTTAAGAAAATCATCGTGCTTTTATCTCTTCAATGTCAACTCTGTTCCCTGACACAGGCTCTTACCAGCTCGAAAATTAAAAGTAATCTTTGATTATACTTAATACTTTCTAAAGTTTTCAAAAGTTTATCAGCATGTGGGTTACTGAACATTGACTGTTTATTTAATGGAAAATTAGATTCTAAGTAGAGTATTAGAGTGAAAATGATCTTTTGATTTTATTAAAATATTCAGGTAAAAATATTAAAATGCCTTCGCCAAACTTCATGCCTGTGTAGCGTGAAAACATTAAGCTGCTCTCTGCTCCCGGGAATGCATGAGTAGAGTATGTGTTTGAAAGCGTCATTCCAGTCTTAAGTTTTAGGTATTCTTAAAGGGGTTGGCTGGAGAAGTGACATTTAGCATTGAGTGAACGTTTGACAAAGATTTGTCTCGATATAAAAATAGTTAAAAACAATCTTTAGTGTTTCCTGTCAGGGTTCACCCATTAAAGAATGGTCTTGTAAAAAACTCATCGAGAGTGTCGGCGCCCAGAGGTGCTACCTTGCCCACAGTTGTGTCATCTGCTGTCACCAGGCGACACGCCCAGCGTTTAGCTGCACGTCAGATGTGGCCACGGGGCCACAGGACATCCCTGCGGACGGATGTTCTTATGCAGATTAATGAGGATGGAGACCGCTGCAGAACTGTAAGCCCCCCAGGGGCTGACGGAAGCCTGGGAATACCCGAGACACCAGAGTCGCTGCTGCCCTGGGTGGAAGGAAACCTGCCCTGGAAGATGGGAAATGCAATAAGGAGAAAGTACCAAGGTACATGATGCTGTGAAAACGGAGATGTTTTAATTAAATTAACAATTAAAATCATTTTAATTATGTGAATTATTTGAATTCATGTTAGTTCTTTTTAGGAAATTAATACTTAAAGCAAGTTTGTTTTCTGAATTGTTTGATTTAATTGAGTCAGCACAAGAGTTAGCATTGATATCTGACCCTCTTCCAGGGTTGGGGCAGAGGAGATGGGGGCAGAGGAGACAGGCCTCCCACCCGCTTTCCCCTGGAGCTCAGCCAGAATTTCCCATTGAGGAGCCCTCAGCTCCCTGAGAGCCAGGAGCTCTTGCGGAGAAGCCGCTGTCGGCATGCCACCCGCTTTGATGGCCCTGCTCTGCCATCCCTGCGCTCCAAGGGCCGGACCCTGCCGCTGCCTGTGCCAGACGGGTCTCAGGGAGGTGCCAGCCAGGGGTTATGCATGGCGGGGCCTGGGCATCGCTGTCCAGATTCCGTGGCTGCCGGTTTCATTCTCTCGCTGTTTGTCCCCCTAGCAAGACTCATGAGGTTCCTTGAGGACAAGACCCCCTCCTGCCACCTGGTCTGTTTCCTGAACGTTCTCTGCACGAGTACAGCCCCGGGATGCAGCCCTCAGGAATCAGGGTGTCGGCCATAGTAGGGCGGGTCGCTCTGCTGGGCACCATGATGGATGTTAACCGCTGTGCTTCACTTTGGGGACGTGTTTAAGTACAAAAGTAATTTTAAAATTTCACCATTATTTCAAGACAGCTAAGAGCCTATTAGCACAGAATCCCTGGTCTGAATGAAATCAAACGGTTCTTATTAATTATTCATGATGCCACGAATATGTAGCCTTATTTTTTATAATTGCCAGTCTGTATAATTAACCTTTCATTTGGTTAAAGTACTTAACACTAAGTAGAGCTGTAATTTCAACTGTTTATAAAGCATATGGAAGAATGTTTAAATGTTTAATTAGAACCACTTTTTTTAGTTTCATAGAGAATTTTTTTTCTTGTCAACGAGGGTCTTTAATTATTTAAACCAAAAGAGAAAAACAGACCAGAAAAGAAAAACAACTAGTAAAGCTCGGAACTGCGAAGGTGGCATCATTCCGTTAGTCTCGGATTTTGCTTCCTGGGTTTGTGACGTGGTCAGAGTCCTTGTCTTTGATTTCCTAACACAAGTTGTTAAAGTTGGAAGTGAGTGTGAAATTGAGTTAGTCTAGCTTTATTCTTTCACGGATGAGAAGTGAATTATCTTCAGCAAGGTGGGTGCAGGCGTGGTCCCCGGGGGTCACTGTGGTGAACAGGCCGCCCTTGTGGGGAGCCAAGTTCGTCATCACTGGGACAGAGCCCAGGACACTTCCCCAGCTGGCCAGCCTCTTCCTAGAACCTCACACATTGCAAAGGATGGAGTCCAGATCTATACCGTGAAGAAACGAGGGTGGTTACAGAAAGCACCACGATCTCAGCTGAGTGGCTCTGAGCACCCCAACGTTGGGGCACCTCAGCATCCTGTGTGGCTCAGGCTGTGCCCAGCAGGGAGGCCGGCCCGATCGAGCTGCGGTCTCCACCCTGAGAGTGAGGGCTCCTTCCCCCAGCGCGAGTTAAAGCATCATGTGTCCACCTGTGCAGTGGCTGGTCCCAGTGGCCCTGGAGGGCTGAAACCCTGGGTCCCGCCACTGGTCCGGGGCATCCGTTTCCCCTTCCTGCAGTTCCTGTGTCTGTGTGTCCAGGGGGCTCCGATCCCTGTCTTAGGACCATGGCTGAGGGGTCTAGTTCACCCGCTTTGGAGCTGGCCCGGATCTTGGTTCTGTGGATCCTCGCTGTGTGGCTCTGGAGCAGTTCTGTCCTCAGGAGATGGATCCTCACAGCCGCCTCTTGGGGCCATGAGGAGAATTAATAGGACGACCCCCGGGTAGCTGCTCAAAGCCCTGTGCGGGGCCAGGCCTGTGTCTCCACCAGTTCCTTTGCTCTGTGCTCCCCCCCACTGTCACATCGCCAGCCTTTATTTCCTTTTCCTTGGACCCAGACAGCGAATGCTCCACTGGTCTTGGCAGCCCCTTCTCTAGTCTATCCTCAAATCACTTCCTGACGGACAGCCATGAGTAGCCATCGGCGTGACCAAAACCCCACAAAATAGAACCCAACTTTCCTATTAAGCTGTACAGAGCTGTCCCAGCCCCACTTCCCACAGGCTGGCCTCATTCACCATGGGATCTGTGGTTCTCACCTGGGGCTGGGGGTGCCCCTGGCATCTGGTGGGGAGTGTCAGGGATGTCCCTCCAGGCCCAGTACAGTCCCCCAGCCAGTGGCCGGCAGACAGCAGCACCCAACCTGATGTCCCTGTGGCTTCTGGTTCCCCGAGGCTGGCTGTGCTTTGCTGCCTCTACATGCTCTCAGACGTGTGCCCTCTCTCCACCTTCACTGGTTAGCAGTGTTCCATCCATTAGAGCTCAAAGCACTGCCTCCCGGCAATGCAGCCCCTTCTCCTGGCCTGCCGTCTGCCTGTGCCCCACGGTCTGTACCGTGTCCTCACGGACCGATCAGAGCGAGGCTCCCAGGGATGGAAAGGTTCCTGCTTTGTCTGCTTTGGGTTGATTGTCAGCGAAGCAGACAATCTATATGGCTCTAAATGGCTGTGAACATGCTTGATTGGGTTATTTTAAAAATAGTTGTATATGTAAACATTTGAGTGTGACACAGGTGGATTTTTGGGCTAATGGTCTTGTTCTTCAGGGAGTAACCACAGGCCCATCCACAAGGACCATTTCCAGCTGATTTATGGAACGCTGTTCTACCTGGTTAATTTTCAACGTTATCTCAGCCTGAGAGGTAGGTCAGCATGTGACGAAGTTCACTGGTTTGAATCCTAATCTGCTCCTTAGGAGCTGCACCTTCCATGCCTTCGTTTCTTCCTTGGTTAGGTAGGGAAGGTATGAGCTACCTCAGAGTTGTGAGTGAGGCCTGCATCGAGTGACCGCATTAAAGTGACAAGGACTGCACCCGGAGTGTTGATATTTAAAGACCTTTAAACATTGCGATGCCGCATTTTGGTACCCAGGTAAAACAGCAAAGTTCTTTCAGATGCAGACACAGACCCTCGGTGAGGTGGGGGGCTGATGGCAGGAGGTGGACCACCGACCCTGTAACGAGGGCGTGGTCTGTTCGAGGCTGAACGAAGTGCACATCATTGCATGTACCACGGAAGTCCCTCTCGTGAAGTCCTGGAAGGGTCCATGTGGCTGAGCCGTGTGGTCTGTCCATGACGTCGGGCAGGAGCAGAGCTTTCGGGTGCAGCCTTGCTCTTGTGCGCACAGCCCTCAACGGTCTCAAAAGTCTGAGGCTTAAAGCAGGTTTGGGGTTTCCTTACACCTCCTGGACATCTAATTTGCCTGGCAAACATGTTTTTCTTGGGTGTAAAGGTGAAGGAGTGGGTGATTCTGGTGAAAGTGTACTAATTACTGCACTTCTGGGTCAGTGGCGCTTGGTTGAAGACACTATCTGCCCTGGATGGACATCTCTGGGATGGTGAGAACCGGTGGCTGGATGTCGCGGGGTTGCCAAGAAGATGCCAATTTTTTCTTTTTCCTGAGTAACAACACCCTACTTTGTTTAGGGAAGCAGCACACCCAGCTGAAAATCCAATTCTCTTGTACGGTGGAGCGGCTGGTGACACAGGTCCAGATGCTGGGATGCTGATGGGGGGTCCTGGAGTGGGAGGTGTCAGGAGGCTTTCCTGACCCACAGCAGCCCTGGGCCCTTGTCCGGCCTTCTTGCCCGGGGCATGACACCTGGAGGGAAAGCAGCTTCGGGGGCCCGAGGGCCAGAAGGCAGAGTCCTGGCGTGTCAGGCAGGCCTGGGCCAGGCTCCTCGGAGGATGTCACAGACCTGCTGCCCATGCAGGGACCACCCACCTCTGAGCCCCACGCAGATTTTCCTCCATAGCCGAGTGAAATCCTGGTACAGCGAGTGAGGCAGTCAGAGGCACCTTTTGTGGAAGGAGGACAAAGCTGGAGAGAAAGAGGTTTTCCTAAAGGCACAAGGCGCTGATTCTGCGTTAGGGATAATTCCTAGGAGTGTGGTTGCTGGTGGGTGGAAAACTAGCCAGAGAATAAGTGGGAGTGGCACTTGCTGGTATTTAACTGATTCGTTCACGAATGGTCCGAACAGTTCCAGTGAAAATAACATTTCGGACACAGAAGTTTCCATCCTGCCTGACAATGAGCATGACCGTGGGCTGTCCCATTCTTCCTGGGCGACAGTGAGAGGGTCTCAGGCCCTTCCGGCCCTGTGCTGTGCCCCATCCCAGGGTGTATGCCCCATCCCGAATAGGCTGGAATGCCTCTGGGTGCAGCTGAGCCTCTTGAAAAGGGAAGAGACATGTGATGTGCTCTGGCTGAACAGGAAAACGAGGGAGGACAGGGAGAGGGGCCTGGAGGTGAGGAGGATGGTGAGCAACACTGGGGACAGAGGAAGTAGGGTAACACCAGGGACAGGGGGACGGAGGGTAAGGCCGGGGACAGGGGCATGGAGGGTAACGCCGGGGACAGGGGATGGAAGGTAACACCACTTCTCCAGGTGCCTTTGGGGGATGCTGCCGCCTCTCGCACCCCAGAGTGAAGTCAACAGGATTCTGTCCCGAGGAGCCCCAGAGCCTGGCAGCTGGGATTGTCGCAGTATGAACCACTGTTCACTAGCTCTGCACCCTGGGACAGGCTCCCTGGTGTTTCCACCCTGGTTTCCCATCTGGACAGTGGGACCCTGAGTGTCCCCGTCCCAGCTGCGCCCAGAGCCCTGGACTCCAGCGTGTCGTCGGCACTCATTAGCGTTTCTTTTGTTGTGGTCCGTGGACGAAGTGGCTCTCTCTTTGTGTGTTCACAGCCCTCCTGCTCACTTTACCTTCTGGGAACACTTTTTACATAGCTTCGTATGTGGGGAGGACTCGAGTGATTAATGGAATGTTTCATCAGGTGCAGTTCTTCTGTTTCCCAGTTTTGACACAACATTTGGTGAAATTTCCAGGGACTCCTGTGGTCAGCCTCACGGTTTCACTCTGTCACTTTCTAATGCAGTATTCTTTGGGAGTCTTTTCAATTAAGCGCCATCATTTAAAAATAAGTTTTATAATATGCAGTTTCAGGTTAATTCTTTACCTTTGTGTCTCAGGCAGTACTACCTACCTGTGAGTAGTCACAAAGGTTCACGCAGTTTTCTCTAGCTGTCCCTAGCTCGTAGCTCAGCAGGTCCCTTCAGATGAGTCAGCCAGCTGTGTACCTGCATGTTCAGGATACTTGTCAGGGGCCTTCCTCAGAGCAAGACCGACGCTCACCTCATCCTTGGGACTTTGGAGCCCGCCCTGGAGAGACTCCAGCCACGTCCAAAGGGGCCGTCCGGGTCCCACAGGCTGGTGGGAGTGACTTCTGAGCCACTCCAGACCACACTTTGTGTTCCTACACCCCACAAAGCCACTTAAAGTGCCATGTTCTGGTGCTGTGTGCCTCACCAGTGTGCCACACAAGCCTGCACGGGGATCTGAGCGGGCGCTGCCTTCCTCAGGCTATGCTGGAGTTTTGGGGCAACTGGAGCACTCGTGGCTGTCATTCTCGCCACTGTCTGGGCTTCCCTAGAGGGTCTCACCTGCAGCGTGAGGACCACATCGGCAGCCACTGAGGAGCCGCCAGGTGCAGCGTTGGTCCCACTCAGTCCTTCTCGACTTTGGTGAGAGAGTAGACAGCAAAACTTCAGCTGGGAGCCCCAGGCCTTCTCTGCTTGGGGCCCTGGGACTGACATAGCACAGATCCTGCCATCCACGTGCTGGGGGCCCCGCCGTGCGGCTCCCTCCTCTGGTCAAGGGCTGCACCCTTGGGCTGTGCAGCTCCTGGTTCTCACACTCAGGGGCCCAGGGAGGGTGGTGGATGAAGAGAGAAGGAGAAGGGTGGCAGTTTGAGCCCAATTGTGTTGGCTTCATCTTCCGCCTCTTGTCCCTAAGTACATTGGCAAACTTTTCCAGGTGAAAACTCAGAAGGGATTTTTAATGACTGGAATCTGTGAATTCCATGGAAGCCAAGTCTGTCCACCTTTCACCCACCTCATTTCTCCCCGTTGGGGCTGATTTTGGCAGCGCTCATAGGGGCAGGGACGGAAGGGGTGGGGGCCAGCCGTCGGCCCTGTGTCCCTCCCTTCCTCCCCTCAGCGCCACAGCATTTCGGTGTCATCCCCTTCCGTGCACGCGTCCTCATGAAAACCAAGTGCGGCTGGAGGGAGATGCCTGCGCCCACTCCCGTGACCTTCCCGGCCGGCCTGGCTGCAGCGGCCCCTCGGCAGGCATCTTTCTGGTGCTGCCTCCGTGCCCCTCCCATCACCTGATGCTCGTGTTCCTGAATCTTCACGCCTGTGCTCTGTGCAGCCACCTCACGGGCTCCCTGGGAAGGAAGACAGTGTCTCACGCCGGTCAGAATGCTCTTCTCTGTCCACTGAATAGTCCAACACAGAATCATTCCTCTGTGATTATTTGTGCTTTGTTATGTAGAACTGGAATAAAGAAAAAGTGAATTTAGACATTACAGCCATCAGGTTGAAGCTTAGTAATTGCATTAGGGAATTAAATGGAAACATTTGAGCTTCTCGAGTTCTAATTCCACATCTTCGTATCCCCATCACCCCATACCCAGTGTCTAACACAGCTCTTGGTCTAGGAGTTTCTTGATAAATGCTTACTGAATTGAACTGGACTGAGCTTAACATTCCCACCCAGAGTTAGAAGCCAGTCCCTGAATAAATTGCATTTAGAATATGAGTTTGATGTTACTGTGGTAAGGGGTATCCTACACGTCATAATTCCTAGTCAATATCGGGTATTTAGTCAAATAGACTCAAGTATAGAGAAGCATAGGCCCATCTGGCAAAAGGGCAAGGCACGCTGCTTTAGGTCCAGGTCCCCAATATCAACTATGAAAATAAAACGTCAACTCCAATGACAGCCCTGTCCTCAGCTGGTCACTGTTTATGCTAACAATTATAAACAGCTTGAACTTGCTGTCCTGAGAGGCAACACACCCTCCATTCTCTCTGCAGTGTAGCTGCCTTGGTGGATGGAACATGCCCCTCCTCCCTCCCTCTCCCTATCCCTCCCTCCCCCCTCCTCTCTCCCTCCCTCTCCCCTCCTCTCTCCCTCCTTCCCCTCTCCTTCTTCCTATCTTCTCTCACCTTTCTCCCCCCACCTTCTCTCCTGGACAAGGGGCAGAAGAAAGGAGACCTCCGGAATCTTCTGCTTCATCCAAGCAGCTTGGGGGCAGCATCAACAGCTGCAATTTGGCTGCCCCAGCAGGTGCCTCAGGGCAGCCTTTCTAATGGGAATCCTGGAATCATGTCTTTCCTTAATGTGTCCTAAAGGCTGGAGGACATGAAGTGAAACAATGCTCCATGCTCAGTCCTGTGATTTTGTGTAATTATTGGACTTACTTTGAAATTAAACTAAATGATACCCAAGGTAGAGCATGAAAAAAAAGAAAAAACAGGCTATGGTGTTTGAAAAACAAACAAAACCGTTTGGTTTGTTGGTTTGTTCTTAGACCTTCACAGGCTCCTAGGTCACACGTTTCAGTTTCTTAGCAAGTGGCATTCTCTGCAGAAGCTGTGTCAGTCTCTGTTTGATGATGTCAGCCACAGCAGAAAGAAGCACTCCGTAGGCCCCGTGCTTAGCACCTTGGCGTGAGCTCCTGCCATCTTCTGTTCATGCTCATCACAGCTCTGTGCAGTGGGCATCCTCCTGATCCCTGTGGGAGGATGGAGGATGGAGGCGGAAGGGTGAGTGATGGCAGGATCACATGAGGGGTCTCTCCCGAGGTAGGGAGGGGAACTGGCCCAGGACCTTAGTGCCCATCGCATCCTTCTTCCTCCTCCTCTGCCTCTCTGTGACTGTTTGACTCAGGCTGCAGGGACAGACATGAGTATGTGCAGAGCCTGTGTGCACCCCTGGGAATGTGTGCTCATATTGGCAGGGAGGGATGTGAGTGTGTACAGAGCGTGTGTGCACACCTTGGCGGTGTATGCCGGCATTGGCAGGGACAGATGTGAGCGCGTATGGAATGTGTGTGCACACCTTGGGGATGTGTGCTGGCATTGGCAGGGACAGATGTGTACAGAGCGTGTGTGCACACCTCGGGGTGTATGCTGTCGTTGGCATGGACAGACGTGAGCGTGTACAGAGCGTGTGTGCACACCTGGTGGTGTGTGCTGGTGTTGATAGGGACAGATGTGTACAGAGCGTGTGTGCACACCTGGGGGTGTGTGCTTATGATGTTTTGTAACCGGCAAATATGTGGCCTGTTGCATCGGGCGGCCCTGCGCCCATGCTGAGCCTGTCAGTGGCCCTCGGGTTGGGGTCTCCATCTGCCCAGACAGCACTCGAGTGGCTTGAGGTTTCAGATTCTTCCTCTACGGATACTTGGGCTTCCTCAGGACCAAACATCAGAACCAGCCAACTGCAAACTACAAGAACGTTCAAATGCATCTTCAGTAGGAAAAACAAAAGCAATTGGAAAAATTTTCCAACGTGACCCCGTGGTTAAGCCGTTAGATACTCCAGCCAACAGATTGAGTCACTTTAAAATTCACACCAATTAAAATGGTTGTAAGAGTTGCAGAGCTTTACCGCTAAACCTTGAAATAATTGAAGCATTCTGCTCCACTTGCTTACAAACTAGAGTTGGGGATACCTTTCAGTCCAAAGTAGCAACCTTCTAAATCCAGCTTAGATGCGAGGCTCCCACTGACACAGGAAGAGACAGTGGCCCTTGATTATTCTCCTGTGTTCAGATACTGTGTCATTTCTTTTTTTTTTTCTTTTTTTTTTTTTTCTTTTTTTTGTATCCTGATCATCACTTCTGCTTTTCCAATTCAAACTAAAGGGAGTTTAGCTCTGTTTTGGAGAAGCTGTGGTTAGTAGTTTCTTTTCATGGTTTGCTTAATCTCTTAAGTCTGGTGCTTACATTACCCAAATAGACTTTTCTTTAGTACGACAGTGCCATAACCCAGGGCTTCTCCCTCCATATCTGCTCCCCAGGAGGCTCCCTAGGAATGGGCGCTGGAGATCCAGCCCCCCTCCATGTGCCATTTTGTTTGAGTCCAAGGTAGCTTTGGCTCAGAGAAGAAAAGAGGCCTCCGGGTTAGGTGCCTCTGACTGCTTGCTTGTGAAATGTTTAATGATAAGGCGACTTCCAAACTAATTTACACATTGATAGTTGTAGCTTGAAGTATCACCGCAGTCAGAAGAACAAGAAACACTCCCATAAAGTAGATAAGCAGAAAAAAGCCATAGAAGTTTAATAAAGCGCAAATAAAATGGTGTTGTAAGAATGTACAGTGGGAAATGCTCTCAGTCCAGCCAGATCCAGCTGTGGCGTCAGTCCAGCTGTCGTGTCGTCCTGTAAAAACATTCAGCCACATGTGGCCCTGATCGCAATCACTACTCTGAATTGTGATCCAGAATGTTCTTGGGGGCCGATGCTGGGACTGTTCCAGCAGTTCAATCTGATTGGGCGTCACGGTGGTGATGTGCTTAGCGCGGCCAGCTGGGCTGAGTGGTGGCCACCCGTGCACTCGCCACGTGCAGCCGTTATTCTGGTGATGGGGTTGCATGCGCCACGGCTTGTCCACCTGGGCTATTAAAGTACTGGGAACCCAACCGCGGGCGGTGCCTCCCGATATGGGAGCTGTCTTTTTTATCCAGGGCCCTCTGGCGCTGCAGAACCCTGCTGCCAGTCTGAGCTCACAAGGAGGTACCGGAGGGCTCTGCTGGGGCATGGAGGTCCCTGAGCAGGTGGTCACTTATTGCTTGTGGAGTGGTCCATGGCCTGTGAGTTTATTCTCGGGGTTTGTGTGGGCGAGGTTAACCAGTTCACAGCTGGGCACTTACCCCTTACACAGGTGACACTAGTTAAAGTGGAATCTATATTAGCTCACACGGGAGTGTGTGAGGAGCTGGGAGGGTGGGGAGGCTTGGCCTTAGCACTAGATTCCCGGGCTCCTGACGTTTCTGCGTCTTCCAGTTGAGGGGCCGTCAGAGCCGCTGTGGGTCCTGAAGACAGTGGGTGCCATATGGACCAGGGGATGCAGAAGCCTCTAGAGGCTGCGGGAGGCAAGGAGACGGTGGCTTCCCCAGAGCCAGCCCTGCTGCCACTTCGACGTTAGATGGTGGGACATGTTTTGGACTCCAGCTTCCAGAAATGTGAGAAAATAAGTCAGAGTTCAGGGCGCTAAATTTGGGGTGATTTAGTGGAGAAATAGAAAACTAGCCCACAAATGTGCACGCATTGAAATGTGCTCTGTCCAGGTGTTCACAGTGGTGTGAGGGAGATGGCATCAGGGTTCTGGGAACTGTGCAGTTTTACTGAAGGAAGGGGGCTCGCCACGCCTTTCCTCATATAACTGAAGGTATGTATGCCTGCCACACTGCCCACGAGACAGGGACTAGAATTCTGACTTTATTTCTTATGGGAACCAAGCCACAGTCAGAACACGGTGAGGGCCGAGACGAGCTTCCTACAGCCTGAACTGGGAAGAGGAATCGCAAGTAGTTTCTGTTTTTCTACACAGACCTGTCCTTTTCAGGTTTTGTTGTTTTGGAAAAAGGGAGAAGCCAGGCACACCTCGGCGAGGGACAGTGTTTCTGGAGGTGGTGCGGCTTCAGCCTGAACGTGGCCGTGTGGTTGGGAGGCTCAGAAACTGCCCTCCAAGGGCACTCATCTATTCCTTATTGCAGTAATACCTCGTTTACAGAAATCCACAGAAATTACAGTGCGGGAGGCTTCTGGTCTGGATGGGTTTGTGTGGACCGAGGTCACGGGGTGTTGTCCCAAGTGCTAATCCTGATCTGGCAGAGGCTCTGTTCCCAAATAATTATTCCACAGTTTCAGAGCCTATATCTGAGTGATAGTCTTTTAACTTTGTTGCATAAAAGGAAACAAAGTATGTCTTGAGGGTCTAAAAATCCATGTGGTAATCATGGCTGTAAACTCATACCTGGGGCTTTGGGATGGAGTGAAAACCACCGTCACCTGGCGTGGACGCTGCGTGGTATTTTTAGCATGGTGGCCTGCTCGTGCCTTGAACTCTATCTGCAGTGTGAGCAACAGCTGTGCATTTGAGAAATGTGGACAGGTCAGCTTGCTCCTCCAGGTGCCTGCAGGCATCCGGGTGAGGGGCCTGGGATGAGGCCACATCAGTGGGAAGGAGCTTGGTTGTGTCAGCAGATATGTCTGCCTCTACAGGCCCGCAAACCAGCCAGAACCCAGTTTTCCTTTGGTCATCTAATGCCAGAAAAAACCTGTTTCTTAGAGATTCTCATAATTTATATTAATGAACCATTTGACCGTACCTAAAATGTTATAAATGCATGAGGCTTTACAACTTGGCAGATGTGTAACTCACATGTCGTTGTACCAAACTGTTGAAGATATTTGTTTCACTTGAAGGTCGTTAGCATTTTATGTGCAAAGCAAATGCCAGTAGCATTTTGAAGGAGTATTTTGGAATTTTAAACACAGTGGGATAGTGCTGGGTCTCTGGGATACTGGTGAGGTGGACGTGACCTCAAGCTCTTGTAGCTTGCAAGCAGGATTGCTAAATTGTCACAACTGCAGTGCTGGAAAGTCAAAGTGGATTTCTGTAACTGAGGTATTAGTGCAATAAGGAACAGGTGAGTGCCCGTGGAGGGCAGTTTCTGAGCCTCCCAGACACTCCAGGAGGAAGCGGGGGACGGGGGCAGTTACCCACCAGAACCTGGACGGTGAAGCTGGGTTTGCTGGTGGCCCTGCTTGGCAGGTCATTACATGCAATAAGAAACAGGTGAGTGCCCTTGAGAGCGGTTTCTCGGCCCCCTTCAGAACCGCAAGTGGAAGACGCTCCAAGGTGGGGGGTGGGGGTTCGGTTAATCCACAGGAGCCTGGATGGTGGAGCTGGGTTTGCTGGTGGTCCTGCGTGGCAGGTCATTACATGCAATAAGGAACAGGTGACTGCCCTTGAGGGCGGTTTCTCGGCCTGCTTCGGAACTGCAAGTGGAAGACGCCCCAAAGTGAGGGGGGGGCTGGTGGTCGGTTATCCAGTGGGGCCGGATTTGCTGGTGGCCGCTGCGTGGCAGGTCACGGCGTGGAGCGATGGGAGGGGAGTGGAGTGGGAATAGAGGATGCACCCTCCACAGCTACTGCTGGGAGTTGGCTCTGGTAGCAGAAGGGGCATAGATAGAGGGATTCCCATCAGGGGCAACACGACTGGGGTCCCACGTGTGGTGGATGCCGAGGTGTGGCTATATGTAATCTCAGTCTGCACAGCCGTCCTGGTGAGTGGGTTCAGTTACCTTCCCATCTCACATTTGAGAAATCTCGGGGGCTCACATCACAGCTAGGTGGGTTGGAACTAATGTCTCAGGCAGGACGTTGGCCCCAGAGCCCAGATCTTACCCGCCCCCGCTCTTTTCAGTCCACCACGCTTGTAGAGAGGGTTGTGTGGTGGTGGGTGGCGGCTGAGAAACCAACACAGTAGAAGGCGGGGAGGAACTAAACCAGGCAGGAGACACAGGCAGTGCTTGGGAGGTCTGCACGGGGTGTGGGTGTGGGAGACACCTCTGGGCCAGTGAACCCCGTTCTGTGCTCCTGGCTTGCCCAACCTTGGCCCTCAGCCACATGCTGCGTGCTTTAGGTGAAATCTCAGTCGCTCGTGTGGTGCGGGCATCTTTTCTCCCTGGCTTTGCCTCTCTTTAAATCACGGAGTCTCAGTGGGGATGGCGGGGCGGATGGTGGTCCATGGAATTTGCCCTCCACCTCCTCATCCTTGTCCTGTCCTGTCTGGCCTGTTACCTCAATCTGTGTCTCTTCAGAGCCTGCAAATGAGTGGAGGCCACGACAGCCTCTCGCTGGCCGACCTCTCAAACTTTTATTCATCAGAATAGTGTTAAATGCCGATTCCTAGGCACCCCCATTGGACTCTACGCCTGCCTAGCATGGGTACTTTGGGGAAGGTAGAGGATTGCTGGGCTGTTCCAGGGGGGAATTTGCATTGTTGAATGTCTATTGTGTTCCTTCCAGCACTCTACTTTCCACGCACACGTGGCATTAAACCTGGAAGACCTCTGGGTGCTGTGCTGGTGAGGAAGCCCCGGCTGGACGAGGGACTGCTGGGGCTCGGACTTGATTCCTGGGCTGGGGGCTGTGGGCTGCGGGCTGCGGGCTTATTCTCTTCAGTGGGTCTGCTGATGGGATGCCCTGAGAAGTCCTGCTGTGCACTCAGGGGAAGGTGCAGAGACAGGCTCAGAAAAGACAGACCATGGATTTAAAAATTCCTACTGGAAAATCTTTTATGAGCAAAGTAATTTGCATCTAACTGAAGACAATCATTGCTTGAATAATTGGTTTGTTTACAAAGTTGGTCCTATGAACAGATTAAAGTTTTCATTCATGCCTTATCTATAATGTGAATAGGAGCTATTACCGCAACTTAAATTAGCTTTAAATTTCGTATCAGATTGCAGTCCAGATTACAAACGGCTGCTTGATAATCTAATTGATAAAACGGAGGAATTTAGTGCTTGGAACCCAGAGTGAAGGGAACAGAATTGCTTTGGTTTCTCAAAAGGGTGTTGACTGAGTGGTGACCTGGGGTGAAGAGAAGTGGCTAGAGTCATTACACTCGAGGAGATGATCTGCCCCCGCCTTTCTCAGCTGTCTTCTGGACAAAACAAAGGGTGATAAATGGAAAAAATTCAGCACTGAGTTCGTCTATGCCCTGAGCTTCTCATACAGTCATTAATGGGCTGTATCTGTGAAGCCTCCATACAGGCACAAAGGAATTAGGCTAGAGTAAGGCGGCCGGCGACCTCTGGCGTCTGGACCGCGTGTCACTTCCTAAAGCCCTTTTGGGTGAAATGACAGTGGCAATGCCGTTGTTCGGAGGAGTGTAATCTCACGTATGAGATGCAGATTTTAAATGATGCAGATTTTAAACACCAAAGTCAGGAAGCTTGGTGGGAGTGGCTGTCTTCCAAGTGGTTTTCTGTGCTGCCATGGATGAGGCGTGGATGTGTCATCTGTTGGTGAGATCCACTGGTGAAGGGGCTAAGCAAACCATGGAGGTCGGGGGGGTGAAGCTGCATCTCTTCTGGCATCCCAAGTAAATACCTGGGATCCCATCTCCAGCCTTTCAAAGGACACAGACGAATATAAAATGCAGATGGGAGAGTTCATAATTTGGGCATCTCTGTTCTTTTGAAATCAAAGTGCAAAGAAAAAGTTTTGCCTTGAGGTCTTAGCCCATACTTGTTTTTCTCCTGAGGTTTTAAGATTTTCTTAACTGCTTTTCTCTCCCCCAATCCTTGAGGAAGTTCTATCTTCATATCTTCTTAAAAGGTATGGTTAAAAGATATGGTTAAATTCAACACTGAAATATAAAAACATGCTTTCATATTTTTCTTGAAACTGATGTATCTGACATTGGTGAAGAACTAACTGGGAGTATTGGTTTATTTTAATTTTTTTGAGACAGTCTTGCTGCGTTGCCCAGGCTGGAATGCAGTGGCACGATCTTGGCTCACTGCAGCCTCACCTCTTGGTTCACGCCATTCTCCTGCCTCAGCCTCCTGAGTAGCTGGGATTATAAGTGCCTGCCACCATGGCTGGTTCATTTTTGTATTAGTAGAGACGGGGTTTCAACATGTTGGCCAGGCTGGTCTTGAACTCCTGACCTCAGGTGATTCGCTCACCTTGGCCTCCCAAAGTGCTGGGATTACAGGCAAGAGCCACCACACTCGGCCTGGGATATTCTTGATTATAATTGTAACATATCCCTTTAATAAAAACAAAACAGAACAACAACAACAACAAAACAGCTGTCTGAAAAGTCTCGAAATTAAAGAGCTCAATTGGACAGGGATTTGGACACCAGTTGAATGGCCCAGCACACCATAGTTACATGGGCCACTCGGCCTGTTAGGTCCTTAGGGTATTTGAAGTCATATGGATATTTGCATTTCTGCCTCTGGATATCGTGTTAGTATTCGGCTAGTGTTTGAGGGCCAGGCTCAGATCCGGGAAAACAAGAGCCCCTGCCCTCACGGCACTTCTCTTCCATGTGTGTGTGTCAGGAAAATAGAAAGCATAAGATTTTTTTTCAATGAGCTGGGAAGATGGAAAAACAAGCTTAAGATGTTTACTTGTTCAGAAGAAGGGAAGTGCAAGGAACACTCAGCTTTGTTGCTGCTGAAGGAGGCCCCTGGTGGAGGCTGTTTCAGAGGTGGGGTTTCTCTGAGAAAGGTGGTAAGAGGCAAATAGGATGCCCCATCTGGTTTGCCAGAGATGGGGAAAGTTAGTATCCCCAAAACAGCTTCAGCATTCTGGCAAAGCTTTGGAAAACCAGCTACGGTGTAGGACCTTGTTGGCCGCTGGGTAGAAGGAAAACATTGCTGGTCCTGAGGGCTGTACTGTTGTTCCACTGCTATAAAGAACTATCTGAGGCTGGGTAATAAGGAAAAAAATGTTTAATCGGCATACAGTTCTGTGGGTTGTACAGGCTTCTACATCTGGGGAAACTTACAATCAGAGTGGAAGGTGAAGGGGAGGCCGGCATGTCTTCACATGGCTGGAAGGGGAGAGAGAGTGAAGGGGAAGGTGCCATGCACCTCCAAACAACCAGATCTCAGGAGAACGATCATGAGGACAGCACTTGGGGGATTATGCTAAACCATTAGAAACCACCCCCATGAGTCAATCACCTCCCACCAGGGCTCACCTCCAACATAGGGTTAGAGTTCAGCATGAGATTTGGGTGGGGACACACAGCCACACCATGTCAGGCTTCCCATTCTTCTTCTGCACGTGCTTCGCAAATGGTTCTGTCATTGGTTTTTGTTTCTGTTGATACATAATATACGTACATATTTTCAGAGTGCATGTGATACCTTGATTCACCCCTATATTGACGAAATCTGTGTACTTGGGATGTCTTTCACTTTAGTTTCTTTTCCTTGTGCTGGTTATGTTAAGTTATTCTCTCCTAGCTGTTTTGAAATACACAGTAGATGACCCACTGCCATACCCCTGCTGATTTATCAATAGTAGGTCTCGTGTTCCCATTAGGCTGTGTGTTTGTGCACATTACCAGCCTCTGCCCATCCTACTTATGAGTGGGCTCTGCTGGGCCCTGTTGACCACCTACTTTTGGCCTCCATGAGATCTGCTCTCAGCTCCTGCTTATGAGTGAGAACATGCGCCGTTTCCTTGCTTGACTCGTTTGCTTAACGTAATGTCCTCCAACTCCATCTATGCTGCCGCGGATGACAGGGCTCTCCGCTGTGTGGTGGAGTATTGCTCCTGTGTGTGTTCGGGCCACGTTCCCTTCATCCCCTGTTGACGGGCACTCAGGTGATTCCAGACCTTGGCTACTGTGGATGGAAGCTGAGAGCAGTCACTGGCTTTATACTCGGGGGACGTGAGCCACTTTGATGTTCTCAAGCAGCCTATCCCCAAAGCCCTCCGTAGAATGCCGCATTCGTTTGTACTCATGGCTTCTTCCACTAGGATGAACAGCTGGGAAGGGGCTTTGAGTGAATGCTAGGGTTTCTGTCTTTAATTGGTACCCAGCTACACTGGCCAAGTAGGGGTCCCAGTGACCCTGGACACTACGTCACATAAGGTCCAAAGATGCAGTTAGGTTCTTTTTTTAACGCGCGGTGGCTCACGCCTGTAATCCCAGCACTTTGGGAGGCCGAGGCGGGCGGATCACAAGGTCAGGAGATCGAGACCACGGTGAAACCCTGTCTCTACTAAAAATACAAAAAATTAGCCGGGCGCGGTTGTGGGCGCCTGTAGTCCCTGCTACTCGGGAGGCTGAGGCAGTAGAATGGCGTGAACCCGGGAGGCGGAGCTTGCAGTGAGCCGAGATCGCGCCACTGCACTCCAGCCTGAGCTGGGCGACAGAGCGAGACTCCGTCTCAAAAAAAAAAAAAAAATGCTTTTGACCTGGGTAAGCTATGGCATCATCAGTTAGAGTTTTTCATATTGGAAAGGTGTATATTTTATTTTCTAAGAAGGAAAGAAATCCTGTTAAATACTCTAACCACAGATTAAATCATGTCAAGGAAAGAGGTACTATTTTGGGGGAAAATGACCCCTTCATGTCAAAGATCAAGGAGATGACTTACATTGTTTAATTGAGTTAATTATGAAATCTTAAGTGGTTTTAAGAAGATGAGCTGTGGATCCTACAAGACATGAGACTGATACTGATTTAATGTTAGTCAGCCCTGACAGAATGTGGCTAATATTTAAAGCTTGCTCCAGTATTGCTTGATAGATTGTAAGTTAATGTAAAGATCTGTTTGACGCTTTTATTTTACAAAATATTATTGAGAAAAAGTTTGACAGCCAAGGAACGGCCTTCAACCAATTTCTTCCTAATTTCTATCACCAGAAAATTTTGTCCTGTTAATTCCAGAATTTACTTTTGGAAAGTTCCCGTAAGGAGAGCAGAGGTATTGGTGGTTGAATGGTGACTTGAATTTAGGTGAAGATCGTTAAATATTTCATAGTCTTGTTTGTCTTGGTGGTTTTAGCAATTTTATATTAAACTTAGAACTGTGAGTCAAACCAAATCTGTTCTTTTGCTTTTGTGATACTCCTTTGTATGACTATACTGGTAAAGAATGATAAAATGTGTATTGGGTATTTTTTCTGTGTAGATATTAGGATTTTTAGGGGAACAAATTAATCATTCTTCTAATATACACTGTGCTGTGTGTTGGGTCCTTTGTATATTAGTTGAATCACTCTAATGAGGACCACTTGAAAGTCTGTTTCTATAGCAGATGTTTTATATGTTGACTTGTGTTATGCAAAATCCTTCATCCTCTAAGAAGACTAAGCAATGGGTTGGAGGAGAGATTTAATCACCCATTAGGTCTATTCCGAATGCCCAGAATTGAATGCAAGTACTAATTATGTTTTTGAAGTGGTGTGTGTGTGTATGGGTGTGTGTGGTGGACTCCTTTTTAGGTCATGGGAGGGAGGTAAAGCGAAGATGAGATTTGCTGATGAACATTTGTGCATATGCTAGTGGAGAAGTCATATGACTTGACTGCACCTGCGTACTCTGATTTTGGTTTCGTTAGTGTCCGTAGCCACAAGCCTCAACTGCCTCTGGGACCCACCCTGAGGGGCTGTGGTGAGGGTTATTACAGAGTCGTGCGTCTTAGTGAAGGGCACAAACGGCCTTGTGGGCCTACTTTGGCTTTGTTTGAACGTCTAGATTGTTAAACTAAGTTTACCATTTTGAGGATTATAAATTGTGATTCTTGTCTAAGAAGAGGTTTCTGTTGTCTCTGAAGACAGGAGACCCAATACAGAGGGTCCCTGGCTCCCAATTGTTACATATCTGATTTTTTTTTTCAACCTTGTGATGGTGTGAACTAGTCACACTCAGTGCATTGTTTGGCCCAAGATGGGCTACCTCTGGATGAACCCGTTGTAAGTTGAAACTATGGTGTCAAATGCACTTTCTATTTAGGATATTTTCAGCTTACGCTGGGTTTATTGGAACAGTTTCATCCCATGGTAAGTCAGGGAGCATATGTGCTCATAAAAGTGGAGACGATCTCATAGATACCGTGAGATATAATGTCTCTGATGTTATAGAGATACGATGAAAACAATCAAGTGGGACTTGGAAGCCTTGGAGGGACTCACATGGGCGGCTCCTGGAATGCAAACTTGAGCGCCACTGGCTTCTGGATGTGACATCTGTACCTTCTGCTTAGCCCAGTGTGTTATCGGCTGCTCTCGAGGGCAGAGAGGTCCAGCGTTCCTGTGTTTAGGTATTTGAGCCGCCTTAAGAGGCTAGGTCAATTCTCACTGGTGTCTTCACGGCTTTAGGCCTTCTGAACAAGCAGGAGGAAGCACGACTTTGTAGAGCTTTGGAAATCTCAACGGACTTCAGGGCCATCCCCTTTGGCAGGAGAGAGCCCCACTGGAGGCGAGCAGGGTGCCGTGCGGGCCTCTGCTGGGCCCAGGCATGTACGGACGTTGTGAGGGCCACAGGACACAGATCGGTCTTGGTTCACAACTGGTGTCGATGGCCACGCAGCATTTCTGCCAGGTACATGAGTGCGGGGACTTGGGTTTTGGGGTGTGCGTCCTGGTTGCCTAGTTGCTTGGAAGACCCCCATTCAGACCCCAGCCTGAGTCACCGTGACAGGCCTCCTGCTTCACACGCTACACGGAAGCCGTGGCGTCGGTCACTGACGTCCACCGGGTGTCAGATGTGCGTGTGTATCTTCCTTGGTCTCGGGATGTGTCTTGTTTTGAGGTTATAGTAAACGTTCTTTACGAGGGGTTTTGGAATTTTTATGTTGTTTGCAAGGAGGCAGCAGGGAGTGCTTGAGCAATGAGATCCCCTTTCCAACCAATACAATTTCAGATCCCAGCAGGTAATTAAGGCAGCGGAGCTGTGGGATCACCTTTGCAACCAATGAGAATTCAGATCCCAGGAGGTAATGACGGCAGCGGGGCGGGTGGCAGAACCCTGAACTGTGGCTGTTTCTGGTGTCTTGCCCCGCGGACAGAGCGTGCTGGGGCCTCCGTGGTCCTCTGTGGGGTGAGTGGAGCGCATGAGCTGGGTGCTGCTGGGCCCTGGCTGGCTCCCCAGCCCGGGGTTTATGCAGGACTCGTTAGACAACGTGGAACCCAGAAAGCAGCACGAGGAGAACGGGATTGTGCCTTTCTGGATCCTTGGTGCTTCCCAGTCTCAGACACTGAGTAGGCTCTGAGGGGTCTCGCCGGGAAGACTTGCACAGTCGGCCCCCAGGATGGAGTGGGGCTGCAGCGGGTCTTGCAGGAGCTGGAAGTGGGGGTGAGTGTCTCGCAAGCGGGACCTTTCAAGTGGGCCCAGCAGGATGCATCTGTGGAAATCGTGCCACCTAACGCAGGGCTGCGGCCAGCAGGACCTGAAAGGCTACAGCGGGCTGTGTTTCTGCTCTCTCTCTCGAGTCTCTGCACGGTTTTCCTTGGTTTTTGTCTGTTTGGAGGATGCTTCCCCCTTTCTTGCGCTTACCTAGCCTTCTGAGCTTCTTTGTTGAGTATGACAAAGCCCTGAGAAGGCATTTTTATCGCATAATTGTGTTATCCTGGTGACTGGATAAATGACCTGCAAATGTGGGTGACTCAGTAGCTCTGAGGGTGTTCAATATCCAAGACAGAGGTGGGAAGGAAATGTTCAGGCAGGCATCAGAGGATCTGTTCTCTGCTTTACACTGGGGCCCTGGTTTGCTGACAGTCTTCACACTCGATCCAAAATGGGGGATAATGAAGTCTCACGGATTCGGCTTCAGCTGAGAGCTGCCTCCAGCACAGTCTTGTGTGAGTAACAGTTTCTATGTTTGGTGCGAAGGGCGGGCGTCAGTCAGTTGATCTTATTTGTGGTGGTGCTTATGGTGGGTTTTCCGTAAGGAATGTAGACTTTATTAGCTTTGGCAAGGGAATCCTGAGTGATAAATTGGAAGAATGTCTCAGGAAATTCTGGAACCTGCAGTGAATCTGGAATCTGTATGAAATTGAGATTTGGATTCTCACGATTTCCTAATGCTACCCCGAAACCCAGTAGTTGAGACAGTCGTAGAGCTTCAGTCGTGCTGCCCCGGCTCCCCATTTTAAAAGGGACACGTTGCTTTCCTCTAGAATGTTCTGAGCTCTGAGTGCTGCCGGCAGAGTGACCAGCTCTCTGCATCAGAGGGGAAGCCAGGGCTGCGTTCACGGCGTCGCGGCAGCCGGGAGCTGACCCTGGACCTCAGGCACGTGTGATGCTGACCATTTTCTGTAAACTCCAAGGGTGTAGTGGTCTCCTTGGCCCTTTACAGTCTTCTGAAGCTTTTGATGTGTCTGCACTTTGTAGATTTTTCAGAAGTAGACAGCCTTTTCCCACACCCTTGGGCTGAGTTTCCTCAGAGGCTGGTGTGTGGGAAGCACCACACCCACATTCTGACAGGGAAGACTCTGGTGCCCAACTGAGGTCAGAGTGGAAATTTGTTCTTCCTTCCCTCCAGTCTGGTCCAGCTGCTCCCTGCTTGGCCAGAAGAAAATCATGCTTATTCAAGTCGTAGGCAAACCCCCGAAGTCAAACATTTGTCTTTTTTCTTTAATATGCCCATTTAGTTTATATGGAATGATAGCTAGAGAAATGCCTTTTAGGGGAAAATTAATTTCCTTAATTACAGAGAACTTTTTGGATAAAAATCAGGAGGCTATTTTGTCATAAGATCTAGTTAAATACTACAGTGGAAAGCTCCTTATATTTGATCTTACACTTGGGCCCTGTGTGCGTGTCCGCATGCTCGTGCTCATGACGCCAGGCGCAGATGTGAACTACAGGCACAGTACATACTTTCTGGTTGCTTTTTTGAACGTCTTATTGCTTGACCTCTCCGACTCAAATGTTGAGTTATGTTGATTCTGTTCAGAATGTTTATCCCTCCGTCTAGGGTCCAGTCGTCTTTCAGGGAGGAACCGTCTTCCTCATCTCTGTCTCCTACAGTATTGTATATTTAATAGTCAAATATTTATAGGTTACATGGGTGACTGATCTGTTCATTAGGAGGAAAACAATGCCAATTTTCACATCATTATAATGGACTTGTTAAATGATTGTTAGTATAATGAAGTTTCCATGGCAAAAGAGGCTTTGCAGATGTGAGTGTAACGGACAGTGAGATGGCGGAGGACCCTGGGTTGTCCAGGCGGGTCCAGTGTCTTCACATGTGCCTTTTGAGAAGGCAGTACGAGGGTCTGCCTCAGAGGAGGAGACCTGAGGACGAGATAGAGGCCAGAGGGCTGTGGGGGTGAGGGCGAGTGTGGGGCAGGGGCAGGGTCCGGAGGGGTGCAGGGCTGAGGCCGGGGCAGTGGTAGGAGGGGTGTGGGGCTGTGAGCCAAGCTGCATGGTGGCTTCTATGAATTGGGAGACTCCAGGCAGGAATACAAGCTACTGAGCCCTTGACTTCAGCCCTGGGACTCCTGACTCCCAGGGCTGAGAGGAGGTTTGCATTTGTGGTAATTTGTTGCAGCAGCAATAGGAAGCTAATGCATTGTATCTGTTCTTCACCTCCAAACCTTTGAAAAGTAACCCTGTTGTATTGGCCTTTTGTGTGCCCTAAATTCTAATGAGATGGTTTGTAGGAAATAATGGACACAAACGATGGCAGAACAAAAAGTTGGACAGAAGCAGTGTCTTCTGTGGTTCTGTAGTTTGGGTCTGGGAAGTTAGATTTCGGTCAGAGTGTGTGGTCTTGTTCAGCGTATACCTGGAGTACTTGTTCAGAGCTCCTGGGGGAGTGGTCTTTAACACTGCTAGGATTAAAACTCCAAGCACATCAGGGCCAGAGTTCCTGAGTCAGTGTTAGGCGACCTTTGAATAAGAGTTGGCATGTAGAGTCTGCCCACTTTACTAGTATGAAGAAGCAAAATCTTTTTTTTATTTTTATTTTTTGAGATGGAGTCTCGTTCTATCACCCAGACTGGAGTACAGTGGCGAGGCCTCGGCTCACTGCAACCTCCGCCGCCTGTGCTCAAGTGAGTCTCCTGCTTCAGCCTCCAAATTGCATGATTTATTTTCCTGTTTTATATACTTAGTATGTGAAAACTCTGCAAACTGTATTAATACAAATGACATGCCAGAACTTAGGAGAATCTGGTATTTTCCCATGCAAATTAGTAGTGATGTGGAATTCCTGGGCTGATTTGGTTTTATAAGACATGGGGCAGATTCTTTGCCTTATTTCTGTGGAACTAACAATTGTTAATCACCCAGCACTCTTACCTCCCCCAACAGCTCAGGTGAGGGGGGTGTTACCCCCACTGTCGTGATGAGAGGCAGGAGACTGAGGCTTAGATGAGCAGGTGACACATTACTGTCCAGCCCCACCCACCCTGTAGTTTCCTGCCATGGCTCAGCTGTCTTCCTGCAAGAAAGGACAGACACCCTGGTGCTGGGTAGAATTCCTTGTGAACCCCTTTCCATCCTCCAGGGAGTTCTTGCTTTACAGTGGTGGCTCATGGGGAGTCCTCTGGCCCACTGAGAAAGTGACTCATGTTGTGACATTACTGTCTCTGTCCGGCTGCTGTCGATTGGGTGATTTGTAAAGAGACATTTACTGCTCACAGCTCTGGAAGCTGGAAAGTCCAAGGTCAAGGCAGTCCAAGGTCAAGGCACCTGCACATCTGGTGCCCCAGGGCCTGTGGCTCACAGACGGCAGCATCTCGCCGGGTCTTGCGTGGCAGCGGTCATCTCGTCAGAACTCACGTGGTGGAGGAGCAGGAGGGCTCCTCCAGGCCTCCCAAGAAGGACACCAACCCTAGTCCTGAGAGCAGGACCTCCCAAAGGCCACACCTCTTAATGTATCCCTTCGGAGATGGTTTCAGCATGAGGTTTTGGGGACATTCAGGCCAGAGCCATTGCTCTGCTGGGGTGTTAGGGCTGCATGGCATCATTACTGCAGCAGAGCCACAGCTTCTTATCTGCATTTGCTGCAGGAGAAGGACGCAGGTGCCTGTGCAAGTTGGGGTTCGGTGCAAGAAGTGGAGACCCTCTGGGAATCTTAGCAGGAGGAACTTAAGGACTTTGAGAACTGACACCTTAGGACTGTAGTTTTCTTCAGACTGTAAAAACCTTGGTGTGTGATAATACTGAACATTGCCTGAGCCCTGTGATCCTTCAAAACAGTGATGGTTAAGACATTCCCCTTCCCCACAACTGCGCCCCCACTTTTACTTCAAGAAGCCCGTTCCCATGTGGCTTAGGCTGGCTGGTGGGATGACCATTTACCGAGGACAAGACCAGGTACAGGCCTTCAAACCCCCCTTCTCTGCCTTATAAGTGATTAGCTAAACTGCCTGTTCCCACTGATCAATCACTTCCCACCTTGAAATGGTTCTTCGTGGTGCATTTGCGCCTAGGGGGATGGACTTGTCTTTGACTGTCGCCTTCCACAGAGGACAGTTAGGGTGGGCAGGAAAGAATTCTCTGCTACAGGTCTGCATTCCTGGCTGTTTCCAGAAGTGGGAATTCTGGTGCCCTGGAGTGTGGGAATGGATTTCTAGTGTCCCAGCTTCAGGTGGAGTTGAAATTGAGTGAGGCAACCCACCACACCCATCTGGAGCCAGGGACTAGAGCCATTTTTAAAGTGGCAGTTTCTCCATAAGATTACCCAAAAAATGCGCTCAGCACGTTTCTTTCTTTCTCATATGCATTTGGCCATCTAAAATGGGAATGGTGGTTTTTTTGAAGCATGGATGTAGTTTTAAATTTTGAGTATTGTAAACCTTAATGTAGCTTCTTAAAATGTTTGCCTGATTATCTGGAGATTTACTAAACCTTTGGAGTGGTAATAATGAATTGATCTATATGACTTTGCTTTCTATGATGCAATGATGGGTCAGCACGCGATTGGCCAAAACAAATTCTGCTTTTTGGGTTTCTTTAATCAAACAAGGGAGTAGAGTGTAGGCTGAAGTGGCAAATTCATTTCAGAGCACGCCAGAGCCCTCGTGACACCACAGAGCCACACCTAGGAAGATGTGGTTTCTGTAACAAGCTTTGGAAAACCAAAGTTCAACTTAATTATCCAACTTTGTTACAGAAAAAGCTTAGACCAGATGGCCAAAGACCTGATTGTTTCATGGTTGAGACATGGTTATAAAATTGCCCTTACTTGGTGCCAATCAGTGTTGGTCCACAGTGATACTCCTCCAACCTCACTGAATAGTTTGGAGACTGATATGAGACTGTGAAAATCTCCTCAAGGTGAAAAGGTCTCTGGAGCACCTGGGAATATCTGCACACCCGTGGCCATTCCCCTATAAGATGGAAAGGACGGCTGGGTCACGCGGGAGCATCCGCACACCAGTGGCCGTCCTCTTTAAGACGGAAAGGGCTGCTGGGGTGCCCCGCAATGTCTGCACACCCGCGGCCATTGTGGCTGTCCCCCTTTCTGCTCAGTCACCTCTGTGTTCCCGCATTCAGGCTTTGGGACACTCATGAACAGCTCGTACCCTGGGCTGGTGAGGAAAGAGTGGGAGGTTGTTCTGAGGCTCTGTCACTGTCTGCCCTGTCATGAGCTGGGCAAGGCAGTGGCAGTGACCCTGGAGGAGTCTGGTCAGTGAGGGCTCCGGCAGGAAGTGCTGAGGCTTGAGGTGGCTCTGCCAGTCGTCACCAAATGTCTTCCCTCTTATTTCCATGATTCCTTCTAGTTCTGCACCTTGCACTGCAGAGTCTCTGTGTGTCTATAAATACACATGAGTTACGATACAGGTGTCTCTTTCCCCTCTTTCAGGGGCTGGGCCCAGGGAGTGAAGTGCAAGACTCCCTTACTGCTGGATGCCCACCAGCACGAGGCACTGCCTGCCCTGCTGACGAATGCCTACAGCGAGTCCTGGAAGCCTCCTTCTGAGCACCTGGCCTGTTGACGGTGTATACGGGAGACAACGGAGCTCCCCTTGCCCCACCCTGAGCAGAGACTGGGGAGGCGGGGGCAGCACTGCCCCCATGGTGCATCCTTGGTGCATGGAGGAAAGTCTGTTTAGCCGGGCGAGGTGGCGGGCGCCTGTAGTCCCAGCTACTCGGGAGGCTGAGGCAGGAGAATGGCGTAAGCCCGGGAGGCGGAGCTTGCAGTGAGCTGAGATCCGGCCACTGCACTCCAGCCTGGGCGACAGAGTGAGACTCTGTCTCAAAAAAAAAAAAAGAAAAAAAAAACACAGCCCATCCTCTCAAAAGCAGGGTGACAACCACATTTACTTCTGGAATCTTAAGAAAGGGCCTGTCTCTTTGAGAGAAGAATGTGGCATGAATGTGTGTACCTCCTTTGTTTTTTTTGAGACAGTTTCCCTCTGTCACCCAGGCTGGAGTGCGGTGGTGCAATCTCAGCTCACTGCAAGCTCTGCCTCCCGGGTTCATGCAATTCTCCAGCCTCAGCCTCCCAAGTAGCTGGGACTACAGGCACCCGCCACCACGCCTGGCTAATTGTTTGTATTTTTAGTAGAGACGGGGTTTCACCGTGTTAGCCAGGATGGTCTCGGTTTCCTGATCTCTTGATCTGTCCACTTCGGCCTCCCAAAGTGCTGGGATCATAGGTGTGAGCCACCGCGCTGGGCCGTATGTGTGTACCTCTTTACAAGTCTTGCCCGATCTTTGCATTGAAAAATTATTGAAAACCTTAAGGATGTAACTGACAAGAACTTTATAGATTTCTCCAAGTAAAAATTTGGAAAAGTGAAGTGAACCCATAATGTGTTTTATTTCTATGAGTCCCACACTTGGATTTTTAAATGTGGGCAAAACATCTGTATGTTCTTCAGCCTGATTTCCGTGGAATCGTGAATGAAACGTGCTGAAGTTGCCGTGCGGATTTTGTTATGTGGCGGTGACAAGTGGGGCTGGTCATTAAACAACTGGAGGGATCCCTATCCTTTCTGTGCTCTTGTTGGACACTAGGCACGTGCTTGGGTGTTTTCTGTGTGTGTGGACAAGATGAGGACAGAATTTCCAGATTCACACGGTGGTATCTTCTCCCTTTTCTGTTAAAACGTGTCTTCTGCTGCTTCTACATAGACCAAGTGTTTCTTTCTCTCGCCTGTCTACATAAACGCTGTTTAACAAAAACTGCATTGTAAGCATGTGAAGCTGAATTCCACATGATAAAGCAGATAGAGATGACTGAGTATACTGTTTTGTGGAAGGAAGGTTTAAAATGATTTTTAGCTTTTTCCCTGAAATAGGGAATACTTTTAACTTTTTCCCTGAGATAGGGAATAATGAAATGGGAAAATAATTAAATTTTCCCATATAATTGTTAGATTATATTTAATTATTAGATTATTCATGTATTGCAAGGGAAAAAGGAACTAGATCACCCCATGTACCCAAATGAAAATTTAAAGGGTATGGGCGAGTTCATTTGAACTCCTTTAATTTGTTTTTGTTTGTTTGTTTTTGACAGTCTCACTCTGTTTCTCAGGCTGGGTGCAGTAGTACAATGACAGCTCTCTGCAACCCCAACCTTCTAGGCTCAAGTGATTCTCCTGCCTCAGCCTCCCCAACTGCTGGGATTTACAGGCGTTAACCACCACACACAGCTTATCACCTCTTGGAGACTAGCTATGAGTTTGGGCATTCACTGAACTATATTTTGGTTAATTCTCAAAGTTTGTCACTGTTTATCTTTAATTTGCTAAAAATCTACATATATTGTAAAATGAGTTACATTTCCTTAGCATTCACGGATTCCCTGTTAGTGGGGCAGAGACGCAGAAGGGCAGAAGGCATTCGGACATCATCAGGTTTGCAGTTGAGTGCTTTCCCCGAACACACTGGAGCTCTGGGCTCTGTGGCCCCACGGGGGTCCTCTGTCCACTGAGGGGGCCAGGTTACCTGGGAGGTCCCTCCAGCCTCTGCAATTTTGCCCTTTTCAGGTTAACATCTCATCGTTGTCCTGGACAGCACTGCCTTTCGTTCACTGACCCATGAGTGAACAGCTGGTCAGTGGCCAGTGCTGCTTCCTTCAGCTGGGAGGTGGTGATGTGATAACACTTCCGTGGAAATTGGTTCTTGGTGTATTAAGGGTTCAGTTGTATGTTTATTTTTAATCTGCACCTCTGAATTGGTCTTTTGATTGCAAAGAGATTGCTTACTGGATTTGTTTCTGAATATTTGGTGGATAACAGGAGAACCTTGCTTATCTGTGTGTTCATTTAATGTGTTTTTGCCAGGCATTTATATGGGTGTGTTAGCCCCTAGCACACTTTCTGTGTGTGGTGGAGTCATTGAAATCATTTATGTGAAGTCTCTCTTCTATCAAGGCTAGAGGACGTGGGGTGGTGTCTCCCTAAACTAGAGGGAAATGGCATTGTTCTGCACTCCTCCCTGGGAACGCTGGTGTTTCCAGGTCTCTGAACTTGGCTCCCACACTGGGAGAGTGGCTGTGGCTTCTGGAGCCCGTTTTGGGCGGGACTGACTCCTTCATTTGCTTTATTCCCCACCGTCTTTGCTGCTTTGTGACGCAGGGATGAGGGAGTTGGGCCCGGGGGCCTTGCCTGTGCCTGAAGGGCCCGATGCAGAAAACTCCTGGTGGGAAGGATGTTCCTTGAGGGCAGCTTTTGGAGTCTCTTCCTACTTTTAACTAAGAAGCAGCTATTCACATGGTTCTATTCTGCTGGTGTGTTTCAAAATAATTGGTGTAGAGTTGCGAAGATGTCCGAGACACCCATGATCCACTCCGGGCCAGTGCCGGGCATTGTGCTCAGATGCCTTCAGACCACATTCACATGCCAAAGATTCTTGCTTGGTTATTCTCAAACTTAAGAGAATCTAAAACGCGAGCCACGGTATGGATTTTCTCTTGAGCCCCCATGACTTTGCCTTGTATTTTGGGCATGAATGACTTCATCAAGGGGAAAGAATTTGAGGAAGGAGCCTCTGAGGCTAGGAGGGGGTGGGAAGGGGTTGGGGGGAAGAGGAGGGAAAAGGAGCTGTAGAGGGAGGAACCAGGCTGGGGCTGGGGCGTCTCCCCATGATGTTCCCCCACCCCTGGCGCGAGGCCCCAGGGACTGACTGATTTTCCCACAAGAAATGTGTATAATTGCGTGTCTGTTTTGTGGGCTGGCCATTTGGATTGAGGGAATGTCTGTGTTGTGATTCCTTATTGATTCGAAGGTTGGAAAGGTTTGTGCTCAATACAGAGGTCTCTTGGTGCTATGGGAAATGTGATCGAAGCTGCCTTCTGGGTGGGGAGAGCCCTCGAGGCCATCAGTGGTGGCCGGTGTCGGCCTTCGCTTCCCTGGGTGAGCTGCCCTCAGGGTGGGAAGGGAGGCCCTCGGTGGTGGCCGCTGTTGGCCTTCGCCTCCCTGGGTGAGGGCTGCTCCATCCCCGGCTCTCCGACTCCTTGCCTGGCACCTTCCTCGTTGGGGGCCGTGATCCATCAACTTTGTCCACGCGTGTCCTGCAGACTAGTGCTGACTGGAGGTTCAGGAGTGGTCAGAGGAGGCCAGAGGAGGCCCTCGTGATGCGAAGCTAAACGTTTAATGATGGCGCTGCTGAGTGCATGAGCCACGTCAGCCCAAGAGTCTGAGTAAGAGGAAACCGCGGGGTGGAGGGAAGACTGGACAGATGGGTGCTTTCCTCGGCCCCTGGGAGCACGGCCATGTCCACGCTCAGACCTCCTGGTTTCTCCCATATTTCCATAAATAGCAAGGGAAGGATATGGGGCACCCAGGGACCTCAGGGGTATAAGCTGTGTCCTCGCGTGGCCCCAGCTGTGGCCAGTGACGTTATTCTCTTTAACCTCAGGCTTATTTTCTATAAAAACACAAAGGGACAGAAGTAGTTCAAGGGCCTGTAAAGACTTACGTAATTGTTAATAGGCCTACTTTTATGCTTTCTTATGTATTAAGAGCAAATCATGAAACAAACTCATTTCTGTTTGAAGAAATCTTTACTGCTCTCATTTTTGTGGCAAGCAGCATTGATTCTTTGCTTAGTGAGCGTTAGTGCCCTCCTGCCCAGTGCTGCTGCCTGGCGTGTCCTCGCACACACCTCTGTCCATTGGTCTCCGTTCACCTTTCCGCCTAGAATTGTAGGAGGGGCGCTGGGATCTTAGGGCTAGAAAGAAACCCTGAAGACCACTTTTAGGGGCGACTTTTAGTCAGGGCTTCCAGAGAGACAGCCAGCCGGGTGTGCGTGTGTCTCCAGGGCGAGGCCTGCTGCAGGGGCTACAGAGTCCAAGAAGCCCCAGGACCCACAGCCTGCAAGCTATAGTCCTGAGAGGGTGTGGCTTGAAGACTTGAGAAGCGGAGGTTGCAGATCCGACCAGGGTCTGAGGAGCTGAGACCCAGGAGCACGGGCTGCAGAAGACAGATGTCACTGGCCCATCAGCCAGAGAGGTGGAGTGAACCCAGTTTTCCCCGCCTTGCTGTTTTACTCGGGCCCTGGGGGGATAGGGTGGTGCCCCCCACACCGGCGAGGATGGGTCTCCACTCAGTCCAGAGGCAAACATGCATCTCACACAGGAATAATGCAGAACCAGCCATCTGGGCACCCCGGGCATGCTCAGGTTGATGCACAAAACCAATGCCGCGCGTGGCCCTGACATCTGCGTGTTCGCATCACTCCACACACATTGCTCAGTCATCGCCTTGGTGAGTTTGTAAGCTCGTTGTGTGGTTCTGGGGCTCTTTGTCCCTGGTGATGAGAGGCTCCCCACTGTCCCAGCTCAGGTATGGAAGGTGATGGCACCAGCGGCTCCTTGTTTCTCAGACACCTGAGTGGGTGCTCTGTGCAGCCAGTTCAACCTGCAGCAGCATCTGTTTCCTATGCCGATTCCATTCGGAGTATGTGCCTCCCTTCTGTTGAGGGTGCAGCCTTCTTTCAGGGAAGAACTGTGTCCTGTTCGCCTATATCGCCTGTGGTGTATCTCATGGCTGAATAAGTAGCTATAGGATACCTCGGTGGCTGAATGATAGGTTCATTGGAAGGAAAACTTTATATTTTTTTTTCTTTTTGGGATGGAGTTTCACACTCAACGCCCAGGCTGACGTGCAATGGCACGATCTTGGCTCATTGCAAACTCTCCCTCCCGGGTTCAAGTGATTCTCCTCCCTCAGCCTCCCAAGTAACTGGGGCTACAGGCTTCCGCCACCATGCCTGGCTAATTTTCGTATTTTCGTTAGAGAAGGGGTTTCACCATGTTGGCCAGGCTGGTCTTAAACTCTTGACCTCAGGTGATGCGCCCACCTCGGCCACCCAAAGTGCTGGGATTACGGCCATGAGCCCCTGCACCCAGGAACTTAATACCGTTTTTTTTTTTCTTTTAAATCGTAATGGGCTTGTTAAATGCTTACGTTTTTTTTTGTTTTTTTTTTTTAAATTTATTATTATACTTTAAGTTCTAGGGTACATGTGCATAACGTGCAGGTTTGTTACATATGTATACTTGTGCCTTGTTGGTGTGCTGCACCCATCAACTCGTCAGCACCCATCAACTCGTCATTTACATCGGGTATAACTCCCAATGCAATCCCTCCCCCCTCCCCCCTCCCCACGATAGGCCCCGGTGTGTGATGTTCCCCTTCCCGAGTCCAAGTGATCTCATTGTTCTGTTCCCACCTATGAGTGAGAACATGCGGTGTTTGGTTTTCTCTTCTTGTGATAGTTTGCTAAGAAGGATGGTTTCCAGCTGCATCCATGTCCCTACAAAGGACACAAACTCATCCTTTTTGATGGCTGCATAGTATTCCATGGTGCATATGTGCCACATTTTCTTAATCCAGTCTGTCACTGATGGACATTTGGGTTGATTCCAAGTCTTTGCTATTGTGAATAGTGCCGCAATAAACATACGTGTGCATGTGTCTTTATAGCAGCATAATTTATAATCCTTTGGGTATATACCCAGTAATGGGATGGCTGGGTCATATGGTACTTCTAGTTCTAGATCCTTGAGGAATCGCCATACTGTTTTCCATAATGGTTGAACTGGTTTACAATCCCACCAACAGTATAAAAGTGTTCCTATTTCTCCACATCCTCTCCAGCACCTGTTGTTTCCTGACTTTTTAATGATCGCCATTCTAACTGGTGTGAGATGGTATCTCATTGTGGTTTTGATTTGCATTTCTCTGATGGCCAGTGATGATGAGCATTTTTTCATGTGTCTGTTGGCTGTATGAATGTCTTCTTTTGAGAAATGTCTGTTCATATCCTTTGCCCACTTTTTGATGGGGTTGTTTGTTTTTTTCTTGTAAATTTGAGTTCTTTGTAGGTTCTGGATATTAGCCCTTTGTCAGATGAGTAGATTGCAAAAATTTTCTCCCATTCTGTAGGTTGCCTGTTCACTCTGATGGTAGTTTCTTTTGCTGTGCAGAAGCTCTTTAGTTTAATGAGATCCCATTTGTCAATTTTGGCTTTTGCTGCCGTTGCTTTTGGTGTTTTAGACATGAAATCTTTGCCCATGCCTATGTCCTGAATGGTACTACCTAGGTTTTCCTCTAGGATTTTTATGGTACTAGGTCTAACATTTAAGTCTCTAATCCATCTTGAATTAATTTTCGTATGAAAAAACTGCTTTAAAGTTCATATGGAACCAAAAAAGAGCCCGCATCTCCAAGACAATCCTAAGTCAAAAGAACAAAGCTGGAGGCATCACGCTACCTGACTTCAAACTCTACTACAAGGCTACAGTAACCAAAACAGCATGGTACTGGTACCAAAACAGAGATATAGACCAATGGAACAGAACAGAGTCCTCAGAAATAATACCACACATCTACAGCCATCTGATCTTTGACAAACCTGAGAGAAACAAGAAATGGGGAAAGGATTCCCTATTTAATAAATGGTGCTGGGAAAATTGGCTAGCCATAAGTAGAAAGCTGAAACTGGATCCTTTCCTTACTCCTTATACGAAAATTAAATGCTTACGTTAATGTTTATTTTTAAAAATGTTATCTGTGACCTTTCAGCTTTTCATAGCACTTCTCGTGTGAATATTTTAAAAAGGCCCTTTAGTCGTGGGGGAGAAGGAGGTTATCCCTTTCAGCAGAGGGAGATGGAAGAACAGGCCCTGGTGGGTCTGAGCACAGGCAGTCACCCCAGCCTTGGTGCTTGCTTAGGTCTGTTCTCCGTTCACCGTAGCCGCATCCACTCTCATTGTCAGCTTAAAAATAAGCTTTTTCCTCTTTCTAATCGGAACAGTTAGTTTGTTAACCGTCACATTAAGGTATCGAGAAAGATGGCTTTCAGGCCTCAGATATGACACAAGTAATAAATGCAGCTGACCCTGAACAACATGGGTTTTGAGCTTCGAAGGATCACTTATGTTAATTTTTTTTCCAACCAAACCCTTACTGAAAAAACCTGGCTTTGTGGAGGGCCGACGTTTCCTACATGTGGTTCCATAGGGTGGCCGTGGGTTCCTGTGGATACGTAGATTTGGGTAAACTCGGGGCGTGTTCTGGAATCCATGTCCCTGTGTATACAGAGGGACAATTGCAGCTTTTTAGAAGTTTGTGTCCTGCCTTGTCCTAAAAAGGTTCCAAGGTGGATGCAAAATTATTTCATTCCTTTGGTTTTCTTGGTGGGATATTGATGTTTATTCTTCAGTGTCTAATATCCTGAGTGAACAGAGTTACCGCTTCAGGAACAAAGCCAGTCTGGAAACACAAACACATATTGAGATATCCACCTTTTCTTCATGGTTTCACAAAAGGCCATGATCATATTTTATTCAGTTGAACTGTAGGAAACTGCCAATATTTGCTGTTTTTGGCCTACAAAATGGCAAGTTCGTACGATATTAAAAACAAAGGCTTCCTGGATGGGGAAAATAGGAATCGGTAAGAACCTGAAGTTCTCTGTCATGGCCTCTGAGTCATAGGTAAATAAACCTGCGTGAGGGGGAGTTGACTGTACAGTATTTTCCTTCTGTTTTGATACTGTCAGAAAAAGGTCAGTTCCAATGTGTTGGGTCCCTTTGCCTCAGCTTTGCTGCAGAAGGGACTTGCCATTATACCTCTTGTTCCCAGTGCCCATGAGGCTGATGCCACATAGAAGACCTGCAGGTCGGTGGATGTGAAACAGGCATCGGACACGCTGTGCACCTTGGGACGCATCTGAGAAGTGTGTGCTTGCAGCAGATCTGAGGTGAGGGCGTGTTCCATCTCCTCTCCCTTCTCTGGCTTTGCAGGCCTTTGAAGTTGGTCCTGGAAGGTGAAATTAGTTAATGCTGATTTAAGCTCCAGGTCAAAGCCTGGGGGCCGAAGAGACCCGCCCTTCACTAGGGGTGTGAAGCATTGGGCCCTCCCATCAGGAGGCAGCAGGGACTCGAGAAAGCCCCACATGCCCTCCAGTTCCCTTATGTTGAAATTTTTTGTACTCGGCCATGCCGGGTCATTTTGGGAGGTGAGTAGGGGATTCACATGGGGGTGTGCAGTATTCTTAGGTGTCAGGTGCGAGAGTTGAATTTGTAGAAGCTGTGCAGATAGGAAAGGGCCTGGCAGGGAGTGCTGTTTACACGGAGCCGATTTAACGCGAGGTCTGTGCTCTACCTGGGTCCGTGTCTGACTGCTGTCTCCCAGTCTGCAACAGGACGTTGACGTGACTTGGCGCCATCGTCCCACTCTGTGTAGATGTCTGAGGATCTGTGCGCAGCTGCTCTGTGAGAATGCGTTGTGATAATGAACTGAGAAACAGTGAACAAACCCTGAATTGGTTAGCACTGGTTCCACGGCCACTTCTGCTGTGGTTGGAGTCATTCATAATAAAGTGTGCTGGACTGCTATGCAGAGCTCTGAATTTCAGAGGCCCTTTAACTTGGCAGCTAACCAGTCGCTTCCTTCAGAAGACATTTGAGTCCCCTTTACCTACCAGGGTGACCCTGGGAGTTTGAAGATGAGCGAGACAAGCCCTCTGTGTCTTGTGGATTTTACTGTCCAGAGGGGAGACAGATGTGGATGGTGAAGGAGGCCCTATCAGAGGTCAGTGCACGTCAGTTTTGTTTCTTCAGCACTTGTTGTGTTCAGGCGGTGCCCCGGGCCATGTGCAGAGCATCTGGGGACCCTGCCCATGGCATCCCAGGCACAGCTAGCATCTGCGCCATCTTCATACTTGGCCTGAGTTTTGGGGAAGTACCGAGGATGGCTTCTGCCTTTGCTGGAGAGAGTTGAAAGTCAGGGCAGCCCTCCACAAGGAGATGATCGCCAGCTGATTCCTCAAGAAAGAGAGGTGGTCCCCACATGGGTAGAGCAGGGCAGCATGTACAGACCTGGGTGTGGGTCTGGGGCATGTGCATCTGAGTGGGTTCTGCTGGGAGACAGCAGGGGTGAGTTGTGAAGGCAGTGGGAATTTACAGGATAAATTATCACTAAGGCGATGCCTGGAAAACATAAAATTGGGACTCTCTGGGGTAAACTTGGACTTAGGGTGACCCTGGGCGTGGGTGTTTTCAGGCTCTGAAGGCAGAGATTTAGGAAATTGGGGCAGAGCTGAGCCCCAGACGAGGATGAAGACCACCCTTGGGATGTTGAATGAGACAGGGGTGGAAACCCAGTGAATGTCCTGGGGGGTCAGTCCAGCAGGCAGGCAGCAGAGGAGACCGGTGTCCTCAAAGGCCCCTTGGGCCTGCCTCTCAAAGTGCTGGGATGACAGGCATGAGCCACTGCTCCCTGCTGATACTTTTAAAATTTCTAAGCTACTCTCTCTCATACCCACTCCCGTATTTTTTTAAAAAAACCAGGTTTATGGCTATATTTTTTCCAAGGGAACCAAACAGTTACCTGTTTGAAGTACAAATAACACCGTGTTTAAAAACCGAAAATGCCACTTTGCATAGAAGTTTCCAAATACCCAGTTGGTTTGAGCCTTGCATTGCAGTGTCACTACCTGCTCTTAAATTTCTACCCGATGTATAGATAGCGAGACAGGGACGGCTCGTACATCTTCAGGTTTCAGTTCTACTACCTTGGGCTATATTTTCATTTATTTTGGCACAACTGTGGGTGTGGCAAGCAATGCCAGGGTATTTATTTTGAAGCGTGTCCAATAACAGTTGGGAAGATTTTCACATTTTTAGAATTTTCGTAGTAATAGTTATAATTTACAAAGAATTTAAAATTGTGTAGTCATTATTTTGCTTTTTTCTAGATGTGCCCCGAAACAGGGTTGCTAACTATCATTCTACATCACAGGATTAATAACAGTACCCTTTTGGAGCAGATGCCTGTAATCAAGGAATTCTGCCTAGTCAGTTCACTTTAAGCGTGTTTAAAAGGTTGTCTTTATCCTAGTTGGCACCTGTGGCTATAGTTTGTTTTCACTGCTGAAGAATATTCCACGATGGAAGCCGTAATTCATCTGTTTTTCATATCGGTGGACATTTGGATTATTTTGGGTGGGTGTGTATGTCTATTCAGCCTTCATTTTTTCAGGATTTTTTGTAGAAGATAATGTAACAGTGTAACATCCTCTGCTAGGGAGCCAACACGAACCCTGATTACAGCCACACAGACTCTCACACAGACTCTCAGGCCTTGTTACCAACACACAGAACCATTTTCTTAAGTTGAAACACAGTAGCAGAACCTGAAGCCATGTGAACGGTTCCTCCGATCTTACACTTGGAATTCACTTTTTATTACTATGTCTGCTAATTAGGAAGCATATCAATTATACAGAAATCTGAGAATGTAAAATTATACGTTTATAACAGAAAAAACCTTATTTAATAGCCCAGAACACATGGCTATGTTTTTCCCTCATGCCCCACCACTGTTTTCTTTGCTTGAAATGGGAAATGACACTTGAATGCGGTTTTCTAGCGACTGTTAGCCTGGCATAGTTCTTCAGAGACAGAGGATGTAAAGCACATGGAGAATTTCTGTTTGTGGAATGTGATTTCCCGGTCGCCTCATTCAGGCTGCCACCGCCTTCCCCTCTGGCCGCCTGCATCGTGGGACGTCTGAGAAGGTCCCTGTTTCATCCTCTGGAAATTCTGAAAAGGAAGGAGAGGAGGGTGTGCAGGGTATGGTGCATTTGTGTTGGTCTTCCAGCTTTTATTTGGAATCTCCGCTACCTTGGTTCCTGCCTTTATGTCCCTAGCTCGTGGCTTCATCCTTGTGTCTAACTCACAGGCAGACAGATGGAAAGGGAAGTTGTATTCAGCCAACAGCTTGATCTTATTCTCAAGGCTTAAATCGACTGGGTATTTGGAGACTTCTGTGCAAATGGGCATTTTTGGTTTTTAAACACCGTGTCTTATTTGTACTTGAAATGGGGTAACTGGTTCTCTTGGAAAAAATATAGGCATAAAGCTGGTTCTTAAAAAAAAAAAAAAAAAAAAGGGAGTGGGTGTGAGAGAGTGGCTTAGAAATTACACCAGTAATGGTCGGGAGTGGTGGCTTATGCCTGTAATTCCAGCACTTTGAGAGAAGGAGGCAGGTGGATCCCCTGAGGTTAGGAGTTCGAGACCAGACTGGTGAACATGGTGAAACCCCGTCTGTACTGAAAATATGAAAATTAGCCGGGCATGGTGGCAGGCACCTGTAATCCCAGCTACTTGGGAGGCTGAGGCAGGAGAATCACTTGTACCCGGGAGGCAGAGGTTGCAGGGAGCCAAGATCGCACCACTGCACTCCACCCTGGGCGACAGAGCAGAAACACCATCTCAAAATAGAAAAAAACCAAAAAACTAAACAAAACAAAAACCCAAGTAATGAAAACCTGATTGCATCATCTGTGATGGAGATGGCGGATTATTTCATTTTTAGTGACAGGATGAATTGGATATGTTTGCAGTATTGATTTGACAAGGGAAATGGTGAGAACCAAATGTGCCGCCCAGCTTGGGCCTCGCCGTTGGCAGAAGACCGTGGCGGGCAACAGACTGGAGACTCGGAGACCGAGGGGAGAATTCTCATGCCTTGACGCTGGTGCAGTGTGTGCTTCTGGACTCCTGCTGGAGGGAGCTGCCCCTTTGCCTTGCAGGCTTTGGTGCAGTGGAGACCTTAGGACCTGCCCCTCCTGGCACACCTGTGGGTGTGGCGAGCAGTGCCAGGGCTGAAGCACAGGTGCTGAGCCCGGAACGTGGGACGGGAGAGGCTGCACACGCCGGCAGGCGTCTTCTCCAGCAGCCGGGGGTTTCCGCAAGGGGGCGGGGCGTTGGTTTTCCTCCTTGAATTTGGGTGGAGAGGGTGTCCTGGGGTGCTGTCTGCACTTGTGTTGCTCTGAGGTCAAGTTGTGGCCCCGAGTCCCTGTCCCTCTGCAAAGTGAGGGTTTGCCCATTTTCAGGTCAGATTTCCCTTGGGTCCGGGTCTCTAGGAGTGGGGCGCATTCCAAGGGGGCGTGAGCACGGTGGACGCGTGTGGGCCTCTTCCTCTCCCCTCAGCTCCTGGGCTGTGTGTGAAGAGCTGCCCAGCGGAATCACCTGTGTGTGAAGAGCTGCCCAGCGGAATCACCCTCCTGCCTGGTGTTTCATTCACCAGAAATCGTTCTCACTGTGGACTCTTGAGTCAAATGTAATCCAGGAATGGAACGTGCTGTTGCTGGATGCCACACACAGCATCAGGAGCTTAGTTGGGGATTATATGATCTTACCCCACACCTTAAAAGTAAAGACTGTAGTTGTCAGGCGTCTGAGCCCAAGCCAAGCCATCGCGTCCCCTGTGACTTGCACGTATATACGCCCAGATGGCCTGAAGTAACTGAAGAATCACAAAAGTGCAAATGCCCTGCCTGGACTTAACTGATAACATTCTACCAGAAATAAGTCAAAATGGCCAGTCCTTGCCTTAAGCGATGGTTTTTTTTTGTGTGTGTGAAATTCTTTTTCCAGGCTCATCCTGGCTCAAAAAGCTCCCCCACTGAGCACCTTGTGACCCCCACTCCTGCCCGCCAGAGAACAACCCCCATTTGACTGTAATATTCCTTTACCTAACCAAATCCTATAAAACGGCCCCACACTTAGCTCCCTTCGCTGACTCTTTGGACTCAGCCCGCCTGCACCCAGGTTAAATAAACAGCCATGTTGTGCTCACAAAGCCTGTTTGGTGGTCTCTTCACATGGATGTGCATGACAATAGTTAAGGGGATATTGAAGTCTTTGGCAGCTCCAAGAGCTTTTTCAGTTTGTGTCGGGCCATTGTAGGCAGAAGGAAATACTTGCTTAGAGACTCTTACAGAAATGTTCGGTGCAGTGCCATTAACTCGTGGAATAAATGTGTAACTTTCCATGGCAGACCTCTGGAAAGAGATGCTCTTTGAGTGCACCCTGGCCTGCTCGCTACAAGAATCGGCCGTGTCACCCCGCTTTCCGTGGGTCTGCAGGTGTGCGTGGTCCATTGCCCTGCACTGTGGCCATGGAAGGGAAGATGATCTGGAATGCTGGCGACAGTTATCGGTGCGTGTTGATGTGTGCTGCTTTCTACAG